>NC_056727.1:255730856-255813356 GCF_019279795.1 Protopterus annectens | reverse complement strand
GTCTACAAAAATCCTGTTTAGTAATTGTAATAAAATGTCATACTTGTGCATACATGTCATTAATAATCTGTTTGCAAGTAAATACTATACCGAGTACAGTCAGTACATGGGCTATGGTATGCAGTTAAAATAAATTATGCATGTCCCTATACAAAAAGAGAGGGAAAATATAGCTACTAGTAACAGTAAACATCTTTTCAAAATAGGTAAAAGTGATTCCTGTTACAACTTTGACAGTATAGGCAACAGCAAAAGTTTTATAAAAATATTTTCTGTTTTTCAAAATGGCCAAAAAAAATAGCAAATGTGTAAGACCAAAGTGTCACAGTCTTGGTAACAGCCAAAAGGGCAAGCATACATTCAGTTCTCACAGCATAAAGCAAATAAACAATGCTGCAGTAAAATGATGTACTCTACAGAAGGAAGGACATGCTTTCAATTCTACACTAACTGTGTAAACAGTACTGCAAAAGGGACTCAAACAAAAGTACAAAGCGTTAATACCAAAAATACATTTTAATGCTTCAAGTAATGTAATTAGCAGGCTCCAGTTTAATGATGGGTTTGAAAACTGGACTGAGTGTACATTACAGCCATGTATGTGTAAATGCAAAAACAATCTGTACAAGCAAGTGTATTCTGTACAGTATATAGTAAATAGATTATCTATGTAAATAGAGTAACAAGTCAAAGCTTAACATTTGTGACTTTTTTTTGTCAAAAAACAAGACTGCAATGCCTTTGCAATAAAATCCTCAAGCATTGTCAATAAATTACTGTATAAGACATCACTGTATAGAGTCATATTCAGATTCATCCAGTTCTAATAATAATGGTTGTCATCATTGTGTTAACAATATTAAACTGTATTAACTTGCTGTATTAAAAGAAAACTAAAGGTTTTGTTTCCCAGTGTGTTTCTAGTCAGTAGAAATAAAACTTGACTAAAAAGTACATACTAATATAGACAGTTTTGGATTTAAAATAAAACAGAAGGAATGTATGCAGTGATAGATATGTTTAAAAATGTATAAATGCTTGTGCACATCTATTTGCTAGTTAGATGCATATACACATCTGTTGCTATAATATATGAAGAAATAATATAGTTAGTTAAATACATGTATTTCTGTTTGCTAGCATACATATATTCTGGTACAGCTTGAGACAAGCTGAATGTTCAGTATCTGGAACATGCTTCAAGGACTGTAGATAAAAATGCAGGTGTGAGGCAAGGCACGCAGCATTCAACACAGACATACGCATTTCATTTGCATCATTCTGAACATCAAAACAGAGGGAATTACAATATTTCATGAATAAAGCTTAGGAAAATGCTACACAAAATAGAACACAAGACAATTTCAGTTGTAAAAAGCATGCAGCATGTACGTTTGGGAGGATAACATTTAACACAAATATAACAGCATGGTTAGCTATACAAGATCAGGCATACATAAAAGTAGAGAAAGAATCAAAGACTGACATTAACATTTCAGTAAACAGCTCTATCTCTATTAGATGCTGTACATTACCTCAAAAATGTAACAGTTCTGACAAGGGAAGACATCATGCAAAAATGTCACAGTGTGTAAACAATAACACAAAAATAAGAATAAACTCAACAGGGGAAAAAGGGTATGATTTCTACCAATACTCTGTTTATTTGCATAAACAACACAGTAATACAAAAAAAAGTCCATGTGTTAAAATACTTACCATTTGGGTAACAGGCCAATAATTCATACAGATCAAATGGTAAAAATGCCATCCACTTATACTATGATAGGACAAAAATACCAAAAAACCAATATTGCACTTCAATATTACATTTCCAAGTTTTAAAAATACCAAATGCAGATTTAAAAGAGCTTGGTATGAAAACTAGTAGAACAAGATATCTCACAGATTGTGCATTTAAAAACACAACGGAAGTCATTACAAGTATCTTTGATAGACAGATTACAATTTAGTACTAATGTATCTAAATTTGTAAATTGAACAAAATATCGCGTAAATAGACAATATTGCCTTAAAATTTCAAAATGTTGGTTAAAGTGCCACCACAGTTTGTATGTGTGGTTTCAAATAACCCATTGTTAAAAGACAAAAACAAAAACTGACATTGCCCATAATTGGTGGGACATATACAAAGGATGGTCATCATCTGGGACCAAATTGCTAAATTGGTTAATACATCCTGTGTTGGTAGTTTTGGGTGTCATAATAATAATGACAGCTTGGAATTGTTTTATATGCTGCAGGTTACAAAGAGTTGCAATAACTCAACAGGTTATAATTGTAAATATGAGCAAAGTGGTAGATGCTGTAAATGATAATGCTAATGAAACAAATGCAGTATTTTCTTTAACTAAAGTTTAGTTTGTTCCTCCAAAAAAATAAAATAAGGGGAACCTGAAAGAATAATAGTAACTGTTGCTAGCATGATTATTAGGTTGAATAAAAAGCTGCAAGAATGATATGAAATATTAAGGGTTAATTTAGAAATAGAAAATGCAGAAAAATAGTAAATGTGCTGGCAGCATATATAGCTTAATTAGATATTGGCATCCATGTAAAGGAGTATGTTATTGAGAAACAAAGTCTGTAAAAATAACTGCACAGATGGCAGCTGGAAGGGCATCAACTAAGTAAAGAGATGTAACATCAAACAAGATAAAGTTGGAATATCAAGTCTCAGATAGTGCTGATAATATAATAATGCAAGACTGAGTTTCCAAGGATCATCAAACTACAAAGAACCAAGGACAAAGGAACAAAGGAAAACTGTTATACAAAGAAAGAACTGTTATACATCAGACTTTGAGAAAAAATATCAGACTTTTTGGTATAAATATGAGTGTGTATAAACAAGCTTTGGAAATTTAACATAGAGAGCTGACAGCATCTGTGTTGCATGCTTGTAGATCCGAAAGGAAAATGTTACATTAAAGCATATTAACTGAAGCAGTTGTCTGTGTATTTATTGTACTTAGTACAATACAGTAATACGACTAGTTGGTCACAATAAATAGTATGCATGCATGTAAATGCAAGTAACAGCAAAAAACCAACAGAAGGCGTCATATAATTTTTCAAATATTAGTGCAAATTCTCTTCAGTTTTTCTCACCATGTTGAGTGTCTTCCATTTGCCACTCATCTGAAGTAAACTTTTTACCATGGTGTCACTGTTTACTTATGAGAGTTCAAGATCTCATAGTCCTCTAACAACAATAACTGCAGTAAACAAATAGCTTCTAAAGATTTATATTTGAAATATTGCTTTTTTGGGGGGTAAACTACAAAATCAAAAAAAAAAAAAAAACATTCAAACAAGCCACAAAAATCTGGAGATGCATTGTACTAACTTTATTTCTTTCCTTAACTCAAAAATACTTACATCTTTGAAGAACAGTAAATGAAAAAAAAAAACAGAAAATAAAAATGTTTTTAAGAATTCTAAAGCCATGGAGAATGACATTCAGCCATCCAACACCAACACTTTTCAATTCAAGGAGCATGTTTTACTTTGCCTCATTTTCTACAAAGGTACAATACATAAGACTGGTATCTTTTGTAAATAGACATATGTTCAAAGTAAGCTTTCAGAAATCATCATCTATATTGGTTTATTGGTTTCTGAGAAAATAAGCAAATTAATATTAGTGGTGAAAAAGATGATGGGCTGACATCTGAAATGTCCACTCCTAAAAGGAAGCAAGCACAAATGCTTAATGGTGCAGACTACATAGGAAGAATGTCCCCTCTGTTTAAAAGTTTGCAAGGCTTATGAATCAAAAACTCTAGGCATTTTGATACTCAAATACCAGCTCATAGGTCAGCTGAATTTTCTACAGAAGTTTGACAGGGAAAAAAGCCTTTCAGTACTACAGATTGAAACCAGAGCTGGCAGCATTTTTACTTATACCTTCTGAAGGACCTGGTACTTCCTCTAACACAGGAAGAACTTTGCCTTTTATTGAAAGAGGCAGGGTGTTGGACAGGGATTTAGCTTCTTTTATCTTAGCACTAGCATTGTATGTTTATTTAACTTGCAGTATCATTTTCAAAAATCCAGCTTTGAACAAATGCCGGAAGCTTTAACAACATTACAGGTTTGAAAAAAAAATATTTTTAAAGTCACTTGTAATGTGAAAAGTGATTAATCTATGCATCTTCTGTCACTTGGGTGTGCTGATGATCAGTAGATGTGACTACAAAAGCAGACATGACTCATGTAATTATTTATTTTTGTTTTATTTATTTATTATTTTTTATTTTACATTTGTTGACTGGGATAGTACGACTGGATACATGTCCATTTTCAGAGAAGGCCCGGGAAAAAAAGCTCCACGGTACAAACAGAATGACATTACATAAAGCTTAAAACATGTTAGTAACTGTCAACAGTCTATTGTAGTAAGAAAGGTGAACAATTTAAAAAAAAGGTTTGATAAGGTAAAAATCTTAGAAATTGCAATTCAGTAGAGTAGCCATGAAAATGTTACCTTACAATAATAGTGCAAGTGCTAGTCAGGCTTGGAGCAAGGACATAGCGAGTATGACTTAAAATATTGTTTTAGGCTTTTCTTGAATTAACTTAGGGTGTATACTAGGGTGATGTCTGCAGGAAGGTTATTCCAAATTTTACCAACAGAGTTGGTAAACAGAGAGGCACCAGCTGAATTATTGGTTTTGACAGTTTGGACAAGGAGTCTATTAGAAGAATGCGGTGCTCTGAGGTTGCTATAGGGGTATATAATATTTTTGAGTCCAGGTGTGTTTTCAGGTTGGTACAGTACTTTATGTGCCACTATAAGCTGGTTATATTGAATTAGGCAAGGCAGTTCTAACCACCCAAGAGATTTTAAGTTATTACAGTGGTGTGTCCTATACGGCATGCTGGTTGCAAATCTGGCAATGTGATTATAGCAACTAGATAGTTGAGTTCCATTTTATTTAGGTTGGTAAGTAAAGGGGAAGCATAAGGTAGAGTTGAGAGTAAGTGAGAACGGGCAATGGCAGTTGGGGTTAGGAAAGGTTTAATTTTGTAAAGCGACCCAAGTTTTTTATTGATGGATTTAATAGCTTTATTGACATACATGTCGTATTTAAGGTTATTATCAATGTTGACACCTAGGAGTTTTGTATAGGAGTCTGGGGAGATTGTGGTACCATTATTAGACTGTATGGAAAAGGATAAGGTAGTGTTCTTACTAGTGAGTGAGAAAAGTAGCAGCTATGTTTTATTAGGGTTTAGGATCAGATGATGGTCAGATAGCCAAGTTTCCACTGTGTTAAAAGTATTCTGGGATAATGTCCACAGGTATGACTGGGAGGAAGGTGAGCATATCAGAGTGGAGACATCTGCATATTGAATACATGTTGCATCAGGGATGACAGTGTAGAGGTCGTTAATAAAAATGGAGAATATAAGGGGTCCCAGTATAGTGCCCTGGGGGGGACTCCCAGGGTATTAGGTAGGAGAGTAGATAGTTTATTCTGCCATATGACAGCCTGTTGTCCGCCATTCAGATAAGATTGGAACCATTGGACAGCTAGATTATCTAAGTGAATAGTTTTCAGGATATGAAGTTGTAGTTGGTGATCTACCATGTCGAACCCCTTGGAGAGATCCAAGTTAGGTTTGTGCAGTGACGGAAACCTGGTTCAAGGCTCAAGAGAGCACCCCAGCACTGCCAGGTTATAATTCATATCATACCTTCCGGCCTTAGTTACCAGATCACAGTACAAAGGGCGAAGGTGTATCCATAATCATCAAGGATACCCATATCTCCAGGTTAGTAGCGCAGCATGATGCCCCAGAGATCATCCATGCGCAACTATCAGCAGGCAAAACCACATTTCAAGTCGTAGCTGGTTACAGATCGTCCACCATGTTCCAAGATGCTCACTCTGCATTCCTTGAGACATTGGAAAATATAAAAGTCCTACCCAACACCATAATCTTGGGTGATTTCAACTACCCTGGAATAGACTGGGTGAACTACCAATGTTCCAACTCCTATGCTCAGTGATTCATAGAATTTATAAATTCAAATGCCTTTGAACAACTAGCATGTTCCCCCACTAGAGAGGACAACACATTGGATTTAATCATTACAAATATGGGCACCCATTGTACCACACCCATTATCACCCCCCCTCCTTGGTCAGATCCAACCATAAACTGATAACCCTGGATATCCTCACCCCTCCACCTCCCCCAGTCAAAGAAACTATAGTCATAAACCTCTCCAAAGCAAACTTCAAAATACTTGCATCCGAAGTGGAAAGCTTCACTATTCCCTTGCAGAAGGATAATGATATCCAGGATGCGGAATCCTACACCAAGGCACTCTATATGCATCTTCAGGATTGCATGGGCCGTGCTATCCCAAATAAAACCAAGACTCCTTCCTCAAGCAAGAAGAAACCAGTCTGGTGGACCCTGGCCATAAGCAAACTTTATAATAAAAGGATGAGACTTATACAAAAAAAGGCCAAATCTCAAGTAGAAAAATCATCCCTGATCAGCATTAGTAAGAAATTGAGGGCCCTCGTCAAATCAACTAAAGCTAATTTTGAAAAGAAAGTTGCCAAGGATGCCAAGGATAACCATAAGGCCTTCTATGGCTACGTCAAAAACCTAAATGGCAATGCTCAGGTCTGTTCTGAGCTAGTACAAAATGGAACAAAATACACTGACCCTTCTGACATTGCCAACATCTTGGCTGACAGGTTCAGTGCAAATCCCCCCCCCCCCTCACCACCTACTATTATTACTACTACTATTACTATTCTAGGGGATTGTGTAAGTCCAATTATTACTGATACGTTGGTTAACAAGGCTCTATCTAAAGCTAAAAACACTGCCTCCATGGGACCAGATGGTGTCCCAGGCTGTGTCATACACGAGCTCCAAAGAGAATTAACCCCGCATCTTAATACCCTGTTCAGTCTCAGCCTCTCCACAGGATATGTGCCCATAGAATGGCACATGGCAATGGTGGTCCCGCTACACAAGGGTGGGGCCACAACTGACCCTGGGAACTACAGACCAATAAGCCTGACCAGTCTGATCTGTAAGGCTATGGAGCGAATCATTATGGAACTCATAAATGGAGAGATTGGGAACCTCCAGTCGCTGGACCCCACACAGTTCGGCTTCATCAAGGACAGATCATGCCTCCTGAACCTGGTGGATTTCTTTGAGACAGTTACTCAGGCTATAGATAAGAGAAAGGAGGTACACACAGCTTACCTTGACCTTGCTAAAGCATTTGACACCATTCCCCATTCAGGTATTATTGATAAGCTCACCAGCCTGGGCATAAACCCTTATGTCACAAGATGGATCACAAACTGGCTCTCAGACAGATCCCATAAAGTAAGAGTAGCGGGATCTATGTCCGAATCCAGACCAGTAACGAGTGGTGTGCCTCAGGACTCTGTCCTGGGGCCCCTCCTGTTTGGCATATACTTCTCAGAAGTACAGGCAAGCACGGAAGGGCTGTGGCTGACTAAGTTTGTGAACGACTGCAAACTGGGTGCTATAATAGAGTCTCCGGCCGACATGGAGTTCCTCCAGAAGGGCCTAAATGAGACTGATGCATGGTGTCAAAGCCATGGTCTCAAGCTAAATTCAAAAAAATTCATAGTAATCTCCTTTGGAAAAAACAGAGTACCCACAAACTACAACATAGGAGGTAATCCCCTGAAATCTGAAGAAGAAATAAGGGATCTAGGGACACAAGTAGATAGTCAGCTTTCCTTTGATAACCATGTTGCCAAAGTGGTTAGAAAATCCTTCTATGTGACCCATCTGATCACGAAAGGGTTCGCATCAAGATCTAAGGATGTAATAGTGCCCCTCTACTCTTCCCTCATCAGACCCATTATTGAGTACAATGCACCAATTGGAATGTACCTGGCTAGACATCTCCAGCAGCTGGAGAGACCACAAAGGTACCTAACCAAGAGGATTACTGGCCTCAAACAGTTGCCCTATGCAGCATGATTGAAAAAGCTAAGACTGTTCTCTGTTGCATACCGCTTTCTCAGAGGCGATCTCTGTCTAACGTACAGAGCCATGTCCAACCCAGAATTGTTGAACATGCTCCATCTTAGCAAAACCAAATCTACTCAAGCTACACACTCTAGGGATATAAACCTCAACACAACAATGAATAGAACATTCTGGAGGGATAGATTCCCTTCGCAGAGACTTCCCTTACTATGGAACAGGGTCCCGATCTACATAAGACAGAGCCGCTCACTATCACTCTTCAAGAGGAACCTTGATGAGTGGATGGGTAACAGAAAGTTCACACCGGTGATCACACCAACAGCACTACTAGATAGGGGCCAAGGGTACTAGCTGCTAGTACAAGGGTCTAGGGAACTACTAAAGAGGAGGTGAATACCGCACAACGTGGCTGGGATAATATATGCCTTCGGGCAGATAGCCCAGTACCAACCTATAAACCTATGAACCTATGAGGGCTGAGGATAGTTTATTATTGTTGCGGTTATGGTTTGTGGTGTTAGAGAAGGCAAAGAGGGCTGAAGTGGTGCTGTAATGAGGCCTGAAACCATGGTGAGAGTTAGCCAGTTGATTGTTCAGGATAAGATGGTGTAGTAATTGTCTATGGGTGCATTTTTCCATAACTTTGACCAATGGTGACAATATAGCTATGGTCCTGAAATTAGATAATTCAGTGGAGCTACCACCTTTATGGAGTGGTATTACATAGGCTATTTTCTAGATGGAGGGGATGGTGGCTTCTGCTATGGTTCGGTTAATTAGAATAGAGATGGGGTAAACTATGGCATTAGCAGCTTTTTGCCGATATTCTGCCGAGAGAAGATCAGCTGATAGAGTGGTAGGTTTTAATTTTTTGAGTTGGGCTTGAATAAGCGAGGTGGCAACTTGTTGAAATCTAAAGGAGAGGTGGGTACTAGGAAAAGATGACTTTAAACTAGGGCAACTAGGAGGAACCTGACTAGCTAGGGATTGGATAGTCTGAGTAAAGAAGCAGTTAAAGGTATTTGCAACACCCTCAGGAGGTTTATCTATGGCAGCTGCAGGGGTTGGAGTGGTGGTTTGACCGGGTCTATATTAGAACATTGAAGTTTTAAAACATTGAATGTTCTAATATCGACCTCAAAACAGCGAACGCTGAAAATAGCGAAGCTGCAGAACACCAAATTTTTTCCTAGGGAAAGAATTTAGTTGGCCGTTTCTGTGGCTTTGCTATTTTCAGCACTGTGGTGGAAAGTTACAGGTCGGGTTCAGGTAAATGTGCGATTGTGCAGATGTTAGGGTTAGGGCGCGGGTTAGGTGAGTTAGGGTTAGGGCGTGGGTGAGGTGAGTGTGCGATAGTGACCGACTTTAGGGTTAGGGTGGGGTAGGTGAGTTAGGGTTAGGGCGCGGGTCAGATGAGTGTGCGATAGTGACAGACTTTAGGGTTAGGGCAGGGTAGGTGAGTTAGGGTTAGGGCGTGGGTCACGTGAGTGTGCGATGGTGACGGACCTTAGAGTTAGGGTTTGGGTTAAGGTAAGTGGATAGATAGTAGTGTATATACAGTTTAGTGTAGGGTTAGATGTAGGATTTTAAGTGTATGTGTGCGTGGATTGCTGTTTTTATGGTGTGCTTGTGTTGTGTGTGTGTTTCTCGGAAGAGCGATTTTTTTCCCAGGGAAAAAATTCACTGTTTTGAGCTTTTGATGATATCATATTTCGAGATTCCAATGTTGAGCTGATTTTTCTGTTGTAGATGGCAGTAGTAGTTCTTTTTGTCTAGTAAAACAGATTTTTTAGTCTAATTTCTTAACTGCTGATATGTGATTTGGTCTAGGGTTTTTTTGTGGTACGCCATAGGGACCATGCTCTGTTTCTGAGGGTGATTTTTGATTTGGTATCTTTAGTAAGCCATGGTGCAACTTTTATTTTTATTCTAATGGAGCATGCGGGAGCATGAGAATCTAGGATCATAAGGAATTTGTTATTAAAGTAGGCAACAGCTTCATCCAGGGGTAATTGTTTTAGTACTGACCAATTACAAGATTTAAGTTCATCCTGGAATTTGGCAGGGTTAAAGTACTTCTTGCATCTTATTGTTTTGAGGATGGGCTGATGGGGGTTTATGGCTTTATGCTTAATTATGTAGGTAAGAAAGTGGTCACTTAGGTCACCAGGTAGGGTACCTGATGTGTACTTTTGGGGATGGCTATTGATATGGATCCAGTCTAGTATACTTTCTTTATGATTAGGTTTACCTATCCTGGTGGGGGTGCATATGAGTTGTGTAAACTCATATAGGTTTACATGGGTGGAAGGAGATTCAGAAGAACAGGTATTCCAATCTATGTTGCAATCTCCAAGTACTATGGTTTCTTGAGGGCAGGTGCTGGATAATGAATGGATGTTTTCTTGGGTAGCAACATTGTTCCCTGGAGGAATATACATACAGACAATCTTTATGCACTTATTTTTATTAATTTGAAATTTGGTAGAAAGAATTTCAGCATTGTTTACTTGGGGTGGTTGTATGGAGTCCAAGGGAGCATTAAGAGTAGATTTATACAGTACAGCTACCCCGCCTCCCTTCCTAGTGGTTCTATCTAACCTCAGTATATTATACTCAGGTGGTAATATTTCATTGTCAGAAGTTTGTGGTTTTAGCCAGGTTTCTCTTAGAGTATGTCAGGGGAATGAATGGCTAGGAGGGCGTGCAGGTCATGTACCTTGTTATTTAAGCTTCTGAAGTTTATGTGACACACTAGAAGGGAGTTGGGGGCCTGTTTAGTGATGTTGTATTGGTAGGGGTACTAGTATGGGAGTTGGGTTTGTCAAAAGTGGATGGGCCAGGGTTAGGGTGGATGTCACCATCCATTGCGAGGTTGTAGTGAAAGCTTAGTATAAGTTTCAAGAATTTATTTATTAGTTTTTGGTAGTGTTTGGTTTTAGAGCTGATATATCTGGCACTGGTAGGTTGATAGTTTGCACAGGTAATGGTATTTGATGTTGGGCTAGTTATTAAGTGGTCTATTAAATTTGTCAATATTGGGGTGGTTGTTTGGTATTTTGGGTAGTGAAATCCTAGGAAATGCTGATTTTCATAACAGGTCAGGAGATAAGGAATGAGCATGATGGTTAGCAATGAGAAAAATAACATTGTTCTGGGTGGTGACATAGTGAGCTGCAGTGGCTATAGATCTTAGTAGTGTTATGACCAGTGTGTGTAAAGATGATAGGAGAGGGGGTGGGAGGTGGTCGCTAAACCAGACCACAAGGATCTTAGAGCCTGAGACTGTGAGGTAAGTAGAATAGGGATTTAGAGTACTTTACAGACTTTACTGTGCCCTATTAGCATTCCAGTGGGTAGGAACACTTACTGTGAGGGCTTGCAGTTAGTGTTTTTAGCGTGCTTACCCCAATTTTGATGATATAATGGACGGTTCTTTCTCTATAGCCAGCAGGAGATGGAGTCAGCTACGGGAGATGGTCAAATTTACAGAGGTTAGGGGATTAGACTAAGTATAAGGGACACCCATGTAGAGCTGTAGACCCAATTCATCATTTAATGTTGTACAACAGAATACGTTTTAATGTGATTAACCTTAGCAAGCTTTTTTATTTTTATGCCGTGGGCAGTTTAAATCAGACTTTCAGTTTGGTAGGTAGCAGTGTGGCATCCTTCTAGTATAGCAAGCCTTTCAGGATAGCAGTTAGAAGGGATAGCACCTTAGCAAGCTTTTTTATTTTTATGCCGTGGGCAGTTTAAATCAGACTTTCAGTAGTATCTGAAAAATCTGCTGAAGGTGTTAAAGCACATATTCCAGAGACCCCAGTTTTTTTTTTTTTTTTTTGGTTACCCATCAGCTGAATTATTAAAATCCTGGAAAGAGAAAGGAAAAGGATAAGCATAAGGAAATGTATTTTCCAGATGTTCTTTCTATTCAGAGAAATTAATCTGCTTCCAAGAAATACCATAAATTTACACAGACATGTAGGGAGATGCTATATTCAGAATATGAGTAAATGTAATCTCTTTTATTTCTCAGTATGTTCTGTTTTTTTTATATTTTATCGTAGAAAGCATATATTGTTTCCTTAAGGCAGTACCTTTGAATTTATAATTTCTTTGTATCCTACATAGTTTGGCTGCTGTTACCTCTCTGACTGTGTTACATTTTATTTTGCAATCTGATTTTCACAAATCAAGTGAGTGCATTGTAAAACATTTCTTTTTATAAGTAACTATATTATTTTCTGTGCAGACTGCATCTATGGTGTTTTACTAGTGGCCTTGTAGGTTACATTTATTACCATTTTAGCTAAGGACTCTTCCTGGATGATTATTATTTAATTATCAGTAAAGTGTGTTCAGCTTAAGGTTTTGGCATTATTTATTATGTATACGATCTGGTCAATTTAACATTTGTTTCCTTAAGGGTGAGATATTACTGATTAAAAATTTTCAGTCCTGAAATTTCAGAAAAGAAAAGCTGTAATGGCCTGTATTTTTATTCTAAAAAGACATTTCTGCATTTCCTTCAAGCCAGAGAGTAAAATCAGTTTAGTTTGGATGACCCCTTTTGGGAACTAATACAATGGATAGTCTTCCTGCTCCTAAACCAAGTTAGAAGAAAAAGAAGTTATGTCTTACCATAATGTTCCATCTGTATTGTTGATCCTCGTTCAGTCATTACGTGTGGGTAGTTGGTTCCAACCTCGGAACCGAGCCGGCCATCTTCCAAGCTCGCGCCAGCTACAAACGCTCGAGCTAAACTCTTACCCAGAATTCCCCTCTCCCTGTTACCTCAGATTGAGTTTGCAAATCAAAAGAAGATAGAGGCTACCTCTGGTCAAATGACCTAACAGAACTGAATGGTGAGATGCACTAAAAGCCGCAGGAGGCAGAAGGAGGGAGGGTCGTAATGACTGAACGAGGATCAACAATACAGATGGAACGTTATGGTAAGACATAACTTCTTTATCTGATATTGTTAACCCTCGTTCATTCCTTAAGTGTGGGACAGAGTCCCCAGCTACCTTTATTTCTGGGAGGCTCATATGGAAGGACATTCCTGAGCACCATAGAACCAAAAGATGCTCTTCCCCTGGAGGCCAAATCCAACTTGTAATGATTGATGAAGGTATGAGGACTAGCCCAAGTTGCAGCTGCACAAATGTCATGTAAAGAGGCTCTGGCATGGAAGGCAGCAGAAGTTGCCACCGACCTTATAGAATGAGCCTTTATGGTAGTAGTTAATGGGATATTACATTTTCTATAAATGAAGGTTATGCAGACATTTAACCATTTAGCCAATGTGACCTTAACAACAGCACATCCTAATCTAGGCCCAGAATAGGCCAAAAATAACTGGTCTGATTTATGAGAAGCCTTAGTCCTGTTCAAGTAGAAGCGAATTTGCCTGTGAATATCTAGGGTATGTAGGCAATACTCTCTGTTTGAATGATTGGGGAAGAAAACTGGCAATTCAATGGTTTGATTAATGGACATTTCAGAGATCACTTTTGGCAGAAAGGAAGGATTAGTTCTTAATGACACTCTATCTCTATGAAAAATCAAATATGGTCTCTTGATGCATAAGGCTTGAAGTTCAGAGGTACGTCTGGCTAAAGCAATGACGACCAAAAACAAGGTTTTCCATGACAAATATTTGAGGTTGCAAGAAGAAGCTGGTTCAAAAGGTGGCATTGTCAAAGCTTGTAGGACTAATGACAGGTCCCATGGTTGATTAGGTTCACCTTTTATGAAAGTCTTGCATAATTTGTGTGACATAAGAGAAGAGTCTTGGACACCATCATGAAAATTAGATATTGCGGCCAAATGAACTCTAATGGTAGAGGCAGATAGACCGGATTGAAATAAGGTAGACAGATATTCCAGTACTATCGACACTGGTGCTGAATAAGGATCTACCTGTTTTTCTTTCAGCCAAATAATAAATCTTTTCCACTTGCTGAGATATGTAATTCTGGTAGAAGACTTATGAGATGCAATAAGAATGTCACGTACTGGCAAAGAAAGATCATTCTGCCTGGCAATCAAAGGAATTGGAGAAGCCAAGCTGTGAGCTTCAGGCTGTTCAAATTGGGGTGAATCAGATTCTGCAGATGGGAGATCAACCCCGGGGTTGGATGGAGAATCCATAGTTGATCTAGCAGGTGAGGCCAAAGGAAGGGGAACCAAATCTGACGAGGCCAATATGGTGCTACGAGGATTACTTTGCTATTCAACTGGTGGGCTTTCTTCAGAAACTAGGGAATGAGGCGGAGAGGTGGAAATACATAAAGTAGACCAGAGGGCCAGTCGTGGACTAGAGCGTCCCTGGGTGACTGTCCCGGAGGGGGAATCAGGGCGAAATAGTTGCTGCATTTGTAGTTGGTCGGGGATGCAAAGAGGTTGCAGCAAGGAAGACTCCAGCGGTTGAAAATCTCTGCCACTTTCAAAGGATTCAGGGACCACTCATAAGGTTATAGAATAGACCTGCTGAGTCTGTCTGCTATCACCTTGGAACTCCCGGGAATGTGCGTTGTTAGAAGAAAGCAGTTGGTAGACATCACCCATTGCCATATCCTCATGGCCTCTCGAAAGAGTGGGTAAGATTTGGTTCCACTTTGTTTGTTGATGTACCAAACCACCACCATGTTGTCTGATTGTATTGCAATAGTCCCAGATGGCAGCAGGGGATGGAATACTTGCAACGCTAGAAGCACCACCCTCAGCTCTAGAACATTTATATGCAGATGGACATCCATTTTGGACCAAGTACCTTGGACTGTCTGTCCCTGAAATAGCACCCCCCACCCCATCAGGGAGGTGTCCATGGTCACTGTAGCCTTGGGCTGTTGGGGAGAGAAGGGGAGAGACCATTGTGATGGATTGTGCGCCATCCACCAATTTAAATCCTGCTTGCACCTGTGAGTTACCCGGATCTTGGCTGAAAGAGGGTAGTGAAAGGGCATTGGGTGAGCAGTAGCCATTGTAGAAGCCTTATGTGAAACCTGGCTGGGGGACAATAGTAATGGAGGCTGTCATGGAACCCAACAACTGCAGAACAGAGTGAGCTGTGGATTTCTCCCTTGAAAGGATTGGAATCAGTTGCTGCTCTGCAATTCTTTGTGTTCAAGATGACCCCTATGAATTCTGTGGACTGAGATGGGGTGAGACTGGATTTTATCCAGTTTATGGTTATGCTTAGCCTTTCTGCAGTGAGAAGAGAGTATGCCAGGGCTTCTTCCAATAGATGTCTGGTGAGGGCAGAGATGAGCCAGTCGTCTAGGTATGAAAACACCTGGAATCCTTGTAGTTGCAAGTGAGCTGTGATGACTGCCATGCACTTTGTGAACACTCTGGGGGATGTAGAGAGTCTGAAGGGCAGTACTCTGAACTGGTAATGACTGGCTCCCATACAGAAGTGAAGGAATCTTCTTGATTGCCTGTCCACTTTTATGTAGTAGTACGCATCTTGAAAATCTATCGAGCACATCCAATCATCTTTTTCCAAAAGCGGAAGGATAGACTCTATTGTGACCATCCAGAATTTCTGTACCTTTACAAACTTGTTCAATACACTGAGATTCAAAATTGGTCTCCAGTCCCCATTTTTTTTTGGCACCAAAAATAGTCTTGTGTAGAATCCGGATCCTATCTGGTCTGGAGGGACTATTTGGATGACTCTTTTTCTTAGCAGCTTTGAAATCTCTAATGCTGCTGCTTCCCTTTGACTGGGTGGAACATTGGGTAAGCTTGTTAGGGAAGTGGGACAAAGGTCAAAGGGGATATGATAACCTCTGGTTATTATCTTTTGTACCCAAGAATCGGTGGTAATGGTTAGTCAGGCAGAAGGGTACTAAGAGAAACGATCCCCAACCACTTCCAGAGGAAAGCAGTTGGGCCGCTCTTCAGGAATGCTGGTAGGATTGGCCAGGGAAAGAATCCCTGGAACCCTGGTTAAGTGGACCCCCTCTGCCCCAAAAGGGGCATCTTCCCTGAGAGTTTCCCCCTCTGCCTCTAGGGGAGAACTCAGCCTGTGTGTCACAGAAAGAACCTTGAGACTTTTTGTGCCATATCTTCCCACTCTTCTGGTTTCTGGAGGAAAGCCTGTTGAGGGGAAGAATAATGGACACCCACAGCAGGAAAGGGTCTTACTGTCCTGTTCACATCTGGCCAGTGTGCTTTTAACCGTGGGACCAAACAATGAAGAGGCTTCATTGGGAGCATTGAGAAAGGACGCCTTGAAGGGTTCCGCGAAATTACACAAGTGCATCCAGGCATGGCATCTCAGAATAATGCCTGAACTCACCGTTTTAGCTGCTCCTTCTGATGCGTGAGATATCAGGTACATGGAGGAGTTAGATATCAATTTGATGGTGGCGAGCTGAGAGGCCACTTTGTCACGGACCTCATCAGACACAGCTCCAGCCAAAGTTTCAGAGAGCTCAGAAATTAAGTCTCTTTAAAACCTGGTAAAATGTGCCATATATTTCAGGGACCTGACTGTAAAGGTCGTTGATGCAAAGATACATTTCCCTATTCTGTCCAGAGCCCGGGACTCTTTGTTGGGCGGATGGACATTCTGGCTTTCTTCTTCCACCAGGACTTTTTTAGTTGCGGCCGCCACCACCAAGGCATCTACAGGAAGACCTTTGGACCAATGGGGATCACTAGCAGGAGGGACAAAATTTTATCTGGCTTCCAGGGGAATGGCCTCAATGGTATCAGGAGCCTTCCACACATGCTGCACGACAAGCCGGACAAGTTCATCGGCAGGTGGAATAACCCAGGAGGTAGGGGGCCGCAACAAAAGGCCTGCAGGAACACAGACTCTTCAGAGGTCGAGTTAGAGGGCTGCTCTCTGTTTAAGGATTTCAGGGATATCACCAAAGGATACCTCAGTGGGTGATCAAGGGGACCCTTCCCCATCATCAAAGTCTCTGTCTTCATTAAGGGACTCCTCTGTAGAGTCCATGTGCTTCCTCTTGCACAAGCTTTTTTGATGATCTTCTTCAGAGGGAGAAGCTGGAGAAGACAGCGCAAAAAGGGTCTCCTGTGGGAGTATGTCCTGTGGCCCTTGTGCCTGGTGTCTGCTAGAAGCAGCTTATGTACATTGCGGTCCAGAGGAGGGCAGGGCAGTGATAGCACAGGATCGCAACCAACGCAAGAGCCTTCTCCATTAGCTGGAAGGCTGGTCCACCTGAGGAGGGGTGGGGATCCATGGCAGGGGTCACCCCTCACCTAAGGGGCTCTGCCTGCCGACCTGGAGTCCCTGGATGGCCGTGAAATGCCAAAGCACGTATGCCACAGCTGACATCCTGGGCCGTGGCAAGACTCTCCTGCCACAAAGGCAACTACAGCTCCTTAGTGAGGTCCATAAAGGGAACCGTAGTGGGGGAAAACTGTGCTATATCAAGGGGCTTCAAAGGCAATGAAGGAAGAGAATAAGTAGGGGTCTTTGGTAAAGGGTGATCACCTCCCGAGGAAGGATATGTCCTGGGGGGCGGGATACCTCTGGCCAAAAGCAATTGATCCACAAGACGCAACACATCATGTTCAAAGAGGCTTTTAGTGGATTTCATGGACATGGCTGTGGGAGAGTCAGGTCTATCCAAGGACGGAGCAAGCTTGGTGCCCACCATGGGGGAGGTCTACACTGAAAACAAAGGAGCTGTAATGTTCTGAACTACTGGTGTCTGCACCAAGGAAATCATCAGTGCTGAAGGCATGGTCTGCACCGACGATGAGGTTGGTACCAAAGTGGTTGTCAGCGCTAAGGCCTGAGCTGAAAACATCGGTGACGAAAACTGAATGGTCAGTACCGAGAGGGTAGTTGGTGCCAGGTAAGTTGTCAGAGCCAAAAAAGGAATGGGCATCGAAACATCCATCAACGCCGTAACAGTCTGCATCAACTGAACAGTCGGTGCCGGTAAGGTAGTCTGAACCGAGGAGCTCCTTGGTACCGATGTGGTATGGGGCGCACAAGTCTGTGCCGAAGTTGCAGATGGCACCGATGGCCTTGGTGCTGAAGGTCTAGGCACTGAAAGCGTTGGAGCCAAAGAAGTCAAATCTGAAATGGAAAGCTTAGCTTTCTTAGGTTTCGGTTCCTGAGAGTGCCCAGCTGGGGACGAAGGAAGACACTTGGTCTTTTTTGGTTCATCACTCTTTTTCTTATGGAATCTTGGAGGGGTTGAAGCCTCCAACCCAGAAATAGCCTCTGAAAAGGGAGATTTAAGTAGCCCCTTCAATATTAATTTATTTTTCCTTTCGATTAACATCCTGTTAAAGAAGTTCTTACAAATTCTGCAAGGCAGGTCAACTGTTAAGTGAGGCACACCCAAGCAGTAGACACATAGGGAATGTGCATCAGAAATAGGTAATTTATGGCCACCATCCAAACATCTTTAAACCCTGGACTACCTTTTTTATCTGCCATGGTTAGAAGGAAAGAAGGAGAAACCAGAAAAATACCAGCAATGTTACAAGAAATACCCAAAGGTAAAAAGGAAAGGGGTTTACCAACAATGGTAAAAAAAGGAATTACCTCGCGGTAAGAAGAGAAGAAGAAGAGTTGAAAAAAATTTGAAAAAGGTTGTCGCTAAATGCGATAAGGTAAGAGATAACTATCTAATAACTTTTTTTGTGAAAAAAGCTGTCTTATAACGTAGGTACGCGGCAAACATAATCTGAGGTAACAGGGTGAGGGGAATTGTGGGTAAGAGTTTAGCTCAAGAGTTTGTAGCTGGCGTGAGCTTGGAAGATGGCTGGCTTGGTTCCGAGGTCAGAACCGACTACTCACACGTAAGGAATGAGCGTGGATTAACAATATCAGATTATTAGTTCTAAGAGTTCTGGTTGGATGATATAAGCACTGCACTATTCCATTTAACAAAAGCTATAATATAGTATTTCCATGGTACAAGTACCTATGCAGCCGTTTAACTCTGGAGATTTATTAAACTGTAAATAAAGTCTAGTTTTGTCTTAACTTCAGATATTTCTCATGGGCCCTGGCATTCATGAACATAGCGAACGTTCATGATCCTTAATAGCAGTGTGCAAACTCTCCAATATTTACAAAGTACTCTCTGGAATCATTAGTACACACTTATGTACGGATTGTTCTGGGGCCCAGTTCATCCTCAATTGCTGTATGCGACCCAGCAGCTTCTGTTCTGTGCCATGTTCTATTACATAGTAACAAAGACAGCAAGGAAGAACTATGTACTAAGGTATGCCTTATATAACTCAGCACAGTTTTCCCTGCTATGATGTGCTCTGCTATCATGACTATGAGTGATTCATGAACATGTTTCACTCATTAGGTATTATGACAAAGTTAGGGTCATAATACGGGGATCTGGTGATATCTGAGCTTACATAGGCTGGAGTTCAGCGATATCACAAGATAGGGCTGGGCTGTTTGGATATAACAACAGATTTGTCTGCACCACAGACAGCTCCACTACCAGTAGGGTTTTTCCTGCCATGCAAAGCAGTCTTTGTTAGTTTTTTTTTCTTTCACAAGACTGATATATTGCTCAGCTCTGTATGATGAGCTACATATCAACACAAAAAGGGATCACTGTACTTACAAGTATAAAGCCATTTTTTGGGATGCTGCTGCAGTGCTACAAAATTACCCACTTAGATGAGCTATTGCATTTGTGAATCACATATGATCTTAATAGAAGTTGATATGCATGTGCGTATTGTGTAACTGGTGTACAGTATGTACAGAGGGGGGCAAGACCTCATATAAAGTATTGCCCCATTGTGTACAACTCTTTATGAAATACAACAGCTTTCATATGCAGTTATACAGCATGTCAGCCCTCCTACATGGTGTGTAATCTTTATAAAAAGCACCATTAGCACATTTCTTAGCTTATGATGGACTTTACTCATGACACTTTTTCATTCTTTTATTTATTTTTTATTAACACTTTGTTGACTGGGTAAATCACACTAGACCAGTGGCCCCTTTTCAGGAGGGACCTCAGAAGGTATTCATACTAACTTGGGGAAGTTTGACTAGGGCACAGTGGGACCTCATCTACTCATTTTTATAAGTGTTATGGGATCTTTTACATCCACCTGAGCTACCACCAACTCGGACAGATGGGGCCTCTGTTTAACATCTCATCTGAAAGATGGCACACTCAGGAGTACAGTGCTCCTCTTATGCTGCAGTGCAGTGCCAGTAATGGAAAAAGTAATCCAACTAGATGGTGTGAGAATAGAATGAACAACCTTCTGCAGTAAAGATGGATGTGCTACCTGTTTAGCTACTTAGACTCCAAACTATTGCCTGGTGAATACATATCAACTTTTATTTCATTTTTTTCATGTTTTTTTTTCTCATATTCAAATTGAAATATATTACATGCCTATAATATTAAATATTACTGAGCTTCATTTATACTCAGTGCATTAATAATGCTGGCTAGTGACCAAAAGTAGTTTGATGTTCCACCTCCCTAAGAAATATGGTACTGCTTAGGATTCTAACTAAATATTGTGGTTTATAATTGCAGTGACTATTTCCAATGAAGATAGTCCAGCAGTGTATAAGTATACTAAACATAACAGTAAATCCTCCAGTAATAGTCACCTAACTGTAAAGATACCTACACATCATCCCTACATTTATATGGTGACATTGTCTTCCTTTCACAGACATTATTGAGAAGGAAGTCTGCAAGACTTATTTCTCATGATTTGTTAGAGTGTTATGTTTACAAAACTTTCAGAATAATAGAATCTTCAGATTTTCAATATGTTCCTTTGAAATATACTGCCCTTTTTCTAATTAAGACCACTTAATGCTTCCAACTTTTCTGGAAATCTCTACTTTTTCCTATGCTGTTCTTACAAAGAACCTATATACAGTTGTTAACTACTTCATGGGCAGTATTAATTTACACATTTTCTAAAGTATTATGGGGGTACTTCAAAAGGTTAGCTAATTCGTTACACACACACACACACACACACACACACACACACACACACACACACACACACACACACACACACACACACACACACACACTCTCTTTACCTGCTGCAGTGATAACTGCTCCTCTGCTTCCAAAGATAGTGAATGCTGAAAAAATGGTGTGTTTGTTCCCACTGCTCTGCTCCAACACAGAGTAGTACAGTATGTCACTGAATTTCTCTACCACACAATTTTTCTCTTGGAGTAAGGTTATGGAGCAAAATTCACAGCTAATTTACATTTATTCACTAGACAGGCTGTATAGCCTTAGGCTTCATAGCAGTGTAGACTTATAGCAGTATTTGAACTGGAAACTCATAATGCACTGAGGAACCCTACTAGAAACAGGGGTATGCAATGTGCAGTTTGTTTCTGAATACCCATTTTATCTGTACCTTACTAAGTAGTCTGAGCATAACCATCTATTATACGTGTAAGCAATCATTAATTTACACCTCTCAACTTCTCAGCACAAGACATCTGGACAAAGTCAGAACAAATGGTGGGACAAAGACTCAAAAAGAGGGACAGATCTTAAATATTGCTCCTATAAACTTAGAAAGTTGCTAGAATGACAGATTTTACATTATTATATATTTTCTGAAGGATATAAAGTCTGAAACTCAAAAATCTGGACATTCTGTGAAAATCTGGACAGTTGAGAGATCATTATTCCTACATAGATAAGTATAAGGATGCTAATTCAATAGTTTTTACTGACTACAAGGTTTTATTTGCTTTTCAGAATTTTTTTGTAGCTTGCATCAGTTAACTGGTTACTTTAAATAAGCAGCAAACACATACATTTTTCCTGATTGTTATTGCTATCCTGTATGTATTTTCATTTTACGAGTTGCAGTGTAAACCTTGTCATTTTTCATACAGCTATTTATACATTTACTGCACCTTAGATACATTTGGTTGAATGTTGTGTAAGATCTCTTTCTTAGTATATGTCTTTGCTAAAAATACATACTGCTTACATATTATTTTACCTTACTTCACCTTTATATCTGATCTTACTTTTTTCCACATTCCACAATTACTCATTCATGGGATACATGTAATTAAAGTTACACATATTAATCTCATTTACGTTTTATGCTTTATTGAACTGTAGTAAGAAACGTCTGTTTGTATACCACATCCTTTCTCTGTCGGAGAATTCTGGCGGAAAGTACTGAAGACTATGTACTTATGTGAGTGATAAGAGGGATCCTTGCGCATACATACCTATGTCAGTGCACAATAGCACAAGCGTACAAGTTTGCAGTGGCCTATGCAGAGAAGGAAATAAGACATTACTTTTGAAGTTTGGGCTGCAAGTAAAAAAGAAGTTACGTACTCACCATAATGTTCCATCTGTGTTGTCAATCTTCATTCATTCTTGGCAGATGGGAATCGGTTCCAACCCTCATTACTGGCTCAGCCATTATACAGCTTGCGCCAACCAAAAACTCTCGAGCCAAATCATTACTCACAATGCCCCTGTGTTCATTAACTCAGATCGAGTTTGCAAAATTGCAGCAAGATGAAGTATGTACTATAATAATAATAATAATAAAGAGGAAGCCATGTCTGAGGTAAAAAACTCTAGCATAAGTCCAGGACAAGGGTATGATGCTCCAGGATATCTGAAAGGAGGGGGTAAAGAGGGAGGGATGTCAAGAATGAATGAAGATTGACAACACAGATGGAACGTTACGGTGAGTACATAACTTCTTTATCTGATGTTGTCAATCTTCGTTTATTCTTGTCAGATGGGACAGAGTCCCCAGCTACATATACCCTGGGTGGCCTTATGGAAGGATATTCCTGAGACCCGTAGAGCCAATAGATGCTCTTCCTCTGGAGACCATATCCAATTTGTAATAAGTGATAAAGGTATGAGGCATCAATCTGTTTGAGTGTGCCCTTACAGGAGCAGGTAATTTATGATTGTTATGGTCATAAATAAAAGTGACACAATTTCTTAGCCATTTCGACAAGGTCATCTTGGAGACTATTTTACCAATTCTTGGTCCTGAAAAGGAAACAAACAGGTGGTCTGAAGATCTATCATCTTTTGTCCTATCCAGATAAAATCTCAGCTGTCTGAGAATGTCTAACATATGTAGACAGTATTCACCCTTGTTAGAGAAATTTGGAAAGAAAACTGATAAATGAATGGACTGACTGATGTCTGATTCGGAGACCACCACAGGAAGAAAGGAAGGATTAGTTCTCAAGGACACTCTATCCTTATGAAAGATTTTATATGGTGGTTTTGCACAAAGTGCTTGTATTTCTTAAACCCTTCTGGTGGAGGTAATGGCGACCAGAAAAAAGGTTTTCCAGGAGAGGTATTTAAGTTGGGAAGTGGCTGCTGGCTCAAAGGGAGGTAATACCAAATGTTGCAAAATGAAAGTAAGATCTCATGGTGGTAATGGATGCTTGAATGGGGGCTTTATATGAAGGAGTCCTTTAAGAAACACTTTACATAAGCGATGGGAGATTAGGGAGTGGTCACCATAACCATTGTAAAAATTGGAGATAGCTGCTAGAGTAACAGTGATGATGGAGGCAGCTGCTCCTTGATTAAAAAGATCCACCAAAAATTCTATGTTTTTTTTCAACAGGACCTGAAAAGGGATCTAGACTATTCTCAGAAGCCCAAAGAGAGAGAATCTTTTCCATTTGCTGTCATATAATTTCCTGGTGGATGGTCTGTGAGAATCCAGAAAAAATTTTTGAATAGGGGAAGTAACAGTAGATTGTTTGGTGATTACTGGAATTGGAGAAACCAAGCTGTGAGCCTGAGGGATTAAAGATCTGGGTGTAACAGCACTTTGGGGTGTGAAAGTAGATCAGGAGTTGGGCTCAAAACTCAGAGTCAGCCAACCAAAGGCCATAGGAAGGGAAACCAAACTTGCCTGGGCCAGAACAGAGCAATGAAAATTACTCTGGATCACAGCCTTTTGGATTTCTTCAGAAAAAGGGGAATGAGGGGAATTGGGGAGAATGCATAAAGGAAAACAGGAGGGGCCAATCTAGAAGGAGAGCATCTTTGGGGGACTCTCCCAGTGCAGGGAGTAGGGCAAAGTATGTGCTGCATTTGTTCTTTATCGGGGAGGCAAATAGGTCACAGCAAGGTTCGCCCCATCAGTGAAATAGCTCTTTTGCCACTTTGGTATTCAAAGACCACTCATGAGGCAGTAATATTCATCTACTCAACTTGTCAACTGTCATGTTGGAACTCCTCAGAATGTGTGTTGCCACAAGAAAGCGGTTGGAAGATAGTGCCCATTGCCAAACTCTGACAGCCTCCTGGCAGAGGGAGTAGGATTTGGTTCCCCCTTGCTTGTTGATGTACCAAACTATTGACATGTTGTCTGATTGGATTGCAACCATTCTTGGCGGAAGAACATTCTTAAAGGCTTACAATGCTAAGAGCACTGCTCTCATCTCCAGGACGTTGATGTGCAAGTAGGCTTCTTGGGGAAACCAAGTGCCTTGGACTGTTTTTCCTAGATAATGCCCCCCCCCCCCCCCATCTGGTCACTACAGCCTTTGGCTAGGGGGAACAAAGGGTCATCCCATCAGGATCTCTCCTGACTCCATACAACAAGACAAGTCTTTCTTGCAAGTTTGTGTTATCAAAATTGGGTGATTCAATGGAAGAGTAAGACTGGACCATTGTGAAGCTAGAAGCCATTGAAGTATTTTCATATGAAACCATGCAATGGGAACTAAGGTGATAGCTGCTGCCATGGGTTTGCAGAATAAGGAGGGCAAGTACTTTTCACCTTGGTAATATGGATTGAACTTGACATCTTATTTTCTGAAGCCTGTGAATTGGTAGAGAGGCTATTCAGGAGGTTGTATTGAGCTATGCCCCAATGTACTCCAAATCTTGAGTGGGGGACAGCTGAGATATTTTGTAGTTTACTGTTATGCCGAGCTGGCTGAATAGATGTGTAATAAAGCTCAAGATATGAGTCAGCAGATGCCTGGTGGGGACAGTGAAAAGCCAGTCATCTAGCTAAGGAAACACCCGAAATCCGTGTAATGTCACATGGTCCGTGATGGCTGCCATACATTTGGTGACCACCCTGGGGGCTGTGGTGAGACCAAATGGTAATGCTCTGAACTGGTAATGACTGGCTCCCATCCAAAAGCGGAGAAACCTTCTTGAGCTCTTGTCTATATTTATGTGATAATACGCATCTTGAAGGTCTATAGAGCACATCCAATCATCTTTCTCCAGAAAGGAGAGGATAGACTGGACCATGACCATCTGGAATTTTGTCTGCTGTACAAATTTGTTTAAAAGGCTGAGGTCTAATATTGGCCTCCAGTCTCCTGTCTTTTTGGCACTAAAAAGAATTTTGAGCAGAATCTGGATTTTAGCTGGTCTGGGTGGGACTTCTTGGATGACTCTTTTTTGAAGCAGCCTGTGTATCTCTTGGGCAGCTTGATCCCTTTGATGGAGTGGAACATCCAGGATTTTCCTTTGAGAGCATGGAATTATATTGAAAGGGATACTGTAGCCTCTGGGAATGATCTTCTGCACCCATGAATAGGTTGCTATTTGATGCCAGGCTGACAGGTGCGAGAAAGTCTTCCCCCGACTGCTCCAGGGGTAAGCAATTGGGCCTCCTTTCAGGAGCACTGGTAGGGCAGTCTAGAGAAGGAATCTCTGGATCCCTGATTTCATGAGCCACCTCTGCCTTGGGGTCAGCATCTTCTATCTGAGCTCCCCCCCTCTGCCTTGAGGGGAACCGCTGCCATGTATGTCATGGAAAGTTCCTGAGACTTTTTGAACCACATTTTTCCACTCCTCTGATTCCTGGAGAAGGATAATTGAGGAGTAGAAAAAATGAATGCCCATGGCAGATAGGGTCTTACCATGCTTTTCACATATGGCGAGTGTGTCCTTAGCTTTTGGATCAAACAGGGAAGAACCATCAAATGGAACGTTGACAAAGGAAGACTTGAAGGGCTTCGCAAAGTCACACAAGCACATCCAGGCATGTCGCCTAATGGCAATACTGGAACCCACTGCCCTGGTCGTCCCTTTGACTGCATGGGCAATGAGTCACATGGATGAGTTTGAAATAGACTCCAGGGTGGCTAGCTGTGAGGCAACATTATCTTGTACCTCACTGCACACAGTCCCAGCTAGAGTTTCTGATAACTCCTTAATCAGGTCTCTCTGGAGTCTTGTAAAATGCGCCATAAAATTCAAGGACCTAAGAGCGAAGGTCAATGAAGCATAGACCCACTTTCCAAACTTGTCCATCATCCTGGACTCCCTGTTAGGAGGATGAACAGAGGGACTCTCGTCAGCTAGTTCCTTTTTAGTGGCTGCTGCTGCCACCATGGCATCTTCTGACAAACCCTTTGCCCAATACTGGTGGTCTTTTCGGTGGGGATAATATTTCATCCGGTCTTCAGGGGATAGGCTCTATGGCATCAGGAGCCTTCCAAGCCCACTGCGCGAGTAGTTTTACCAAGTTGTCAGTGGGTGGGGATACCCAGGAGGTCGATGGCCGAGCACCAAAGTCTTGCAAGTACACGGCTTCCTCTGAGGATGGGTCTTGGGACTGGCTTTTCAGTATTCTCTGGTTCTTCAGGCTTCTTACATTCTATCAGAGCAGAATGTTGTGTTTTTTATCATGTACTATTGTTTGTCTCCTGAATTTATTTATAATATCTTTGAGATATTGTTACATAAAAACCATCATATTGTTACATCAAAAAAGCCATCATACTAGATAAGAAAAATTACTTCTACAATCTGCAACATAAACATCAGAATAACCCTCAAAAGTACTGGGCAGGCATAAATAAACTTCTCCAACCAGGCAAATCCACTACTCCGACCCCAGGAACATTATCTGACAAGAGCCAAGAAGATATAGCCAATTCATTCAATACTTTCTTCACAGAAACCATCCAGTCATTAACTAACCAACTTTCTCCTCCCCACACTTCTATAAACACTATACCCGACTCACCACTCTCTTTTAACTTCCAGCCAGTGTCCACATCCTTTATCAGATCCCTTTTGAAAACTGAAGCCAACCACCCTTTCAGCCGATCTTCTGCCGGCTGAATACCTGCAAATTGCTGCAGATATCGTAGCCTACCCTATCTCAATCCTAATTAACAGAACCATAACCAAGGCCTCAATCCCCTCAATTTGGAAAATATCCTATGTTATTCCACTCCACAAAGGAGGTTCATCCACAGAACTATCCAACTATAGACCTATAGCCATACTATCACCACTTGCCAAAATTATGGAAAAGTGCATGCACAACCAACTAATGCTCTATCTAACCCAAAATAAACTACTCACAGACTCTCAACATGGATTCAGACCCCATCATAGTACAACCACTGCCCTCCTCTCTTTTACTGAAAACATTAATCTTAACCGGAATAATAAAAAAATATCCTCTGCTCTCTTCCTGGACCTATCGAAAGCCTTCGATATGGTAAACCATCAGTTACTTCTATATACTTTAAAAACCCTGTATCTAGATACTCCAGCCCTTGACTGGTTTCAAGCTTACCTCACTGGGAGACAACAAGCAGTAATGTGGCAAAACAAGCTCTCCTGCCTACTACCAAATACCATAGGAGTTCCTCAAGGTTCCATATTAGGACCTCTCCTCTTTTCAGTCTTCATAAACAACACCCAAACAGTCATCCCTGAAGCCACCTGCATTCAATATGCAGATGACTCGACTATAATATGTTCCAATGCCTCTCTTATAAATCTACTAACTACCACCCAACATAGCTTCACCAAAGTCGAAAACTGGCTTGCCAACCATCTCCTGATCTTAAATCCAAACAAAACCAAGTTACTTCTCTTCTACCCAACCAATAGATCTCCGACTGAAAACTTCACTATAAAATCCAATAATGGGACCATCATCTCCCCAGACACCTATACAAAGCTATTAGGAGTAAACATTGACAATAAACTCAGATTTGATATACATATCAACCAAGCCATTAAGTCAGTCAACAAGAAACTTGGGACCCTATATAGAATTAAAGCCTTCCTTACCGAATGCCAGGGCAGCCACAGCCCGTTCATACCTTCTCTCTACCCTACTATATGCCTCTCCTGTCCTCACTCACCTTAACAAATCTGATCTGGCCAAGCTCTCATCCTGCTATAATCACATTGCCAGGTTCGTTACAGGCCTACCCTACAGAACACACCACTGTACTAACCTGAAAAAGCTTGGATGGATAGAATTCCCACACCTTCTTCACCAGTCCCAACTCATAGAGGCCTTCAAAATCCATAAACAACCTGAGAATACCCCAGCACTAAAAAACTTAATGACTCCCTACTCCAATCTAAGCTGCCTTCGCTCAGCAAACAGACTCCTTGTCCAAACAACTAAATCTCTCAACCTAGGTGGTGGCGCTATTTGCCAACACCACTGGTAAAATATGGAACTCTCTCCCAAATAACATCACGCTTGCAACTTCTCTAAGTCAATTCAAAATAGTCTAAAACTCCACTTCAAGTCACATTGGCTATGTCCTTGCTCAAACCCAGACTAGCTCTGTGCCATTAACTAAAACATAAACAACTAGCTAAGATGATAAGTACTTTGTATACTGTGATAAAGAAATATGTATCCTGTCTAACTCTATGTCATTATACTGCCTACCGTCCTTGCTAATATGTTATTAATGTTACATTTGTAGTAATCTCAGAAATAGTAATGGCAGTCTTGTACTTGTATGTAAATGGCCTATGTTTTTGTTAAGTTCTTTCAGCTCATTTACTGTACCTAATTATCAATGTAACTCTGTTGGAGCTTTTCTCCCCGGGCCTCCGCTGAAAAAGGACATGTATCCAGTCGGACCATCCCGGTTAACAAATGTAAAATAAATAAAATAAAATAAATAAACATTGTTTATATTTATGTATGACACACTCAGCTGAAAGGTTTAAACAATGTAATTTTAATGAAGTATTTACTGTAAAGTTTTGAGTTATGTTATGTTTTAAGTATAGATTTATTTGTTTGAAGTTAAATTAATTAATATTTTATGTTTAGTAAAAGTACTGTAATGTACCTTTAAGTTTCCATTGCTTAAAATGAGTTGAATGGTCTCTCTTATGTCATTGTTTAATTGAATTAATGAAAGGGACGTAAAAAACTTTGTTTTAACTTTTTGGAACTCTTGAAGGCGATTTGCCAAAGTGAAAAATTATTAAGTTTAAATGAAGGAATTATCATTGTCAAGGTGTATGTTTTTCTAGTTTTTCTACCTTTTTTCTGGAGGATTAAATTACCCAAAGGGTTTCTTATCTGAGCTCCAGAGATCAAAATTGCCAGAGAAAGCTAATCTTCTCAGAGATCCTTCTCTTCCAGCAGCAGAAGAAAAAACTGAGGGCTGCTATCTATAGCTTTGAAGGACTATCCTGGCAGCTGATTAGTCCTTCACACCCACAGATGCTGAGAAAGGAGGCTGAAGCTCTGAAAGACTACCAAAGAGAGGTTAGTATGGCACTGCTACCCATGTAGTAGTAAGGCAGTGCATTTGTTGAACATTTCTAGTTAAGATGACATCTAACCCAAAGCTTATGATTTATTGGTAGAATGACTATTACTTGAAGATCCATTGTTTTGCTAAGTATACTTACCCACAACTATACTATATTAACTGTAAGTAATTCCGAAGTAGGGAAGTTTTTTTTTTTTTTTTTTACAAACTGACTTTTTGTAGAACAAAATGGGAAAACAGCTATTCTTTATTTCCCAGTACCGATTCTACAGTCCAGCACAAGGTGGTGCTGCAGTCTTGAGTGCCATCCTTCTAATGACACATTAAATTCAAGGCCCTATCTGCATGAGTTGGCAATGTCTCATTTGGATGAAAATGATCCAACAGCATTTATTAAAAAGTGTAGAGGAAGCTTCCTGGTGCCCTGGCCAAATTGCCCTAGTTGGTATAACTACCACATCAGGTCTCCCCTGAAAAGCGGCTGCTGGCCTACTGGAACTAACCTGGTTATCAAAATGTAAATAATGAAATAAATATATAAATGCATAAACATTATGGTACTGGATGTTCAGATAACTAAAGCCTTGGTGGGAGAGGTTCTGACAGATACAGAAATGCATGCAATGATCTAAGCTTTTTTTTAGAACAAAACAATTTACCTTGGGAGAATAGTAGAGGGTCCTTTGGTACTTGCAGCCCCTGCTCTACGTGCCGGAGTGCTACTTTTTGCTGAAGCTGCTGCTGCAGGTTTTTGAGCTACTGTCCCTTTAATGGTATTTGCTCTGCCTCGGCCTGCTACCTTTGCTGGAGCTGATGCAGCTGAAGAAGTAGTGGACCCTTCTGATTTCTGTGACTGCTGAAGCTTCTGTTGTAATTTTTGTTCTTCAGCAGCTTTCCAGTTTTGCCACCATTTTTGGTCTGACATGAGGAAAAACAAGAGTGCACTGTCAATATAACCTGCTACACGTTTTTATAGATTTATGTAGAAAATACTTTATGATGTACTACAGCTTATGTTGTACTACAGCAAGACACAAACATTTTCAAACAATGAGAAAAATGTGCCATTGTATAAATATGTGCATTTTGTTAATCATTGTTTAAACCATAAAGGAAAGCAAATTGAAGTCATCTGAAAATACTCAAATGTTGTATAATTGTACTGGCTTCCAAGCAAGCAATGTGAATTACAGATCAGAAAAGAAATTGTATTTGGTCTAACTAATTATATCATGATCTTGGACTCTGATCTACTAATACTGCATGCTGCTCACCCTTTTGAATCTTTCCTCCTACAACTCTCCTGGTTTTAATGTACTTAAACAAGAATGATTCGCTCTCCAGTACAGTTAAACTACATATAGCTTTGTCTTTGATGACCTGACTTTTAAGTTCATTTCCTGATTTTTAATGTGGAGAACATCAAATTGCCAAGTGGACTATGTGGGCTTCAGAACAACTGGCTTAATGGAATACAGTCTACCCTGAGGAGCAAAAACTTTAGGGTTGGTCTCATATTACACGCATATATGTAAGTGTGTGTACATTATCTGTAAGTGTTAAGTATGGGAGCTGCAGTTAGCTTATGTTTCAGTAGTTGCTTTGGAGTCCCCATAGCTTAGGAATACTTTTGCGTAGTAGTTTCTCTAAACTGTGATATTGTAGATTACTTGTCAATGATAAAAAAGAAACTGTATGCCACTGGTGCATCTGTGTAGCTGTCAGAATATTTTGCTGGCAGCATAATTTGACAGCTGCTGCATCTTTCTTATAGCTTTTGAGAACTGATGAGAAGCTTTTTTGTTAATTTCATTGGTGGTGGGGCTTGTGCCTTCCCTGTCATCCCCATTCTCACCATCTTAAAAAATGTAGCTATGTTGGGGATTAAGTGGGACAGTAGACACCTTATCATCAGAATTAATAACTAATCTATCTATTCATCTGTTCTGTCTGTCAGTCTGACCTGTCTATTTATCTGTTTGTTAAGGCATCTAATTAGATGCATGTCTGTCTTTCTGTTTGTCTCTCTGTCTGTCTACACATCTTCATTTCTAAATAAAAATAACACTGGACTATGTCGGAAAAATGTATCTATAAGTTATGTCTGTCTGCCTGTCTGTCTGTCTGTCAGCCTATCTGCCTAATTAAAATAAATGACAGACTGTACAAGTGAAAAAAAAATGGTCAATAAGCAACAAAGAACTGTCTGCTTACATAACTATTTCACATGCTATTGTAGATATGCACTTATGCAAAGTCCATTGTTTATCATTATGATCATCTTTTCTCCAGTCAAATACTCTGTATCACCTTACTGTTGTATAGTTCCAATTTGGCTTGCAAAAGCTACTTAGCTAGTTTGCTTATCCATCTGTCCACTGTCAGAAACCACTAAGTTTTATTTAAAATTACAGCGGGCATGGAGACTACAACAAAACGAGAAGCACAGGACAGGATAAACCCGGAGTGGGTGGGGGGCTTATGTGTCTCTCACAGACAGACAGACAGACACACACACACACACACACACACACACACACACACACACACACACACACACACACACACACACACACACACATATACATACACACACACACACACCTCTGCATCTTTTTGTATATTTTGACATCTAGCTATAATTTGCCACTAGAGCCTTTTCTCATTCCCTGAGTCTACTGGCCACTCCTATTTCTTTACCAGACTTACTTGACCCATGCTCTGGGCCAGTGAGGAAACTCAGGCTTCTGTTACAGTGCCATATTGCTGAGGAGTGTTGCCCTAGCCAATTGTCTCCCTTCCTATGGACACACCTTTCAGGGGTTGCACATTCAGTGAATATGTGCTGGTATATCTTCTCAACCTCACAGTGATTCAACCAATATCCACTCCCATTCCCACTTAGGAAAATGCCTCCCCTGCATGTGCACATCATTCATTATGGCTGAAATGTAATGGATGTCCAAGTGCATGCCTTCCTCCACAGGATAGGCTCACACATCCTTCTCCTGACAGTGCCTGAGATGCCTGAATTGCTAATCTAACTCGGTTCGCCTGTCAAGGCTTTATTGTTTTATGTCACAGCACTGGCTAAACCTGTGAACCTAGAGGGCATCCATGCACAGATACAAAGAGAAAATACACAATCTGTACAGAGAGAAACATAGGCCAGGAAACAAACTCAATCTGAGAGATCTGAGGCGCTGCATCTCTCTGCTAGTTTATTACTTAAAAAAAAACGTTCAGCACTTTTCCTCTCCTAACACCACCTCAGTGAATACAAATTAAAGACGCTCAATTTCTTCTTGCAGTATATTTCATAATTCGTTATTTCTGTTTTATCCCTTGGCTGCTTAACTAGGGAAGAAATTGATTTTCTGCAGTGGCAGTAGAACTGTACTTATGGGGAATGTATGGCTAAGCTTCTGAACATCCTTATGGGATCATTAACCTACTAAGTACCTATGAACCTAGACTACATGTGATATCTCAAAAAGGTAAGACATTCATAAGCAAAATTAGAATACTGAATAGCTTTGTTTGGTATAGACTCCCACATTGTTTTTGTACTGATGCAGATAGTATACAGCCACTTGCATAAAAAAACAGTGGCAGGCAGAGACTGAGAGAGAGAGAAAATCAGAGAGAGAATATGGTCAGTAGTTCAGAATGTAAAAACTCCATGTTGAATTTCAAGCCATGTTTTGTACGCCACCTCATCTTTGGCTCATCCGTCCATATAATTCAGTGTTACCACCTGCTCACCTTTCCTCAGGACAGGTTTAATTTTAGAAGCTTTATACTGAAAAGACATGAAATACAGCAAATGCCCTAATATTTTTTAAGACATGGTCCTTGTCCCCATTGCCTGTTGATCAGCATTCCCAAATGACTCACTTCTGACCTCAGAACTGAGGTAAGATTCAGCTGAGAGGGACCATCATTTTGGCAACCATCAGGGGTACGTTGAAAGTTTTTTCTTCTTGTAGCCTTGCATCCTCGCAGATGCTCAGCTAAGCATGGGGGGAGGGAGCATGCAATGAGTTGACTGGGGTGGACATTCTCTTGCTTCCACAAGGGAAAATTGCCAGAAAGCAGCCCCACCTACTAACTTTGAGGCACAGGAGGTGGTTTCTCCAGTCTCCATTGGAGGCATCACATGATCCCAGTGTGTTTTCCAAGCACCTGCAACTTTCCCTTCCCTATGTGAGCAGTGACCAGGCCATGCCCCTTCATTCTTCTTCCTCGCTGCCTGGCTTTTCCAATGCTGGGGTCACTGATTGAACCACAGTCACCTAGGTTTCAGTCAGGATTGCATCCCTCTCAGAATAACATGCAAATGCCCTTATATTTTAGGAAAAAAAAATTGTCAAGTTTTTCTTTAAATAATGCAGAAAACTGTTATATTTTACCTAAATCACCTTTATGTTATGAAAAATACTGAAACAAAATACTGCAAGTCTGTATTTTGTTAATAATCTGAGAACAAGAACAAATTAGGTGAGTGTGTTGTCATTCAGAATCCAATGTTACAGTGAGAAATGACCAGTTCTGCACATTAAGCAAGATGGCAACACTTATGTAAATTGTTTGCTATAATACACCTTAATTGTTATCTGGAGTCTTAGAAAGGCAGAAAGAGATGCTGAGGGCAAATACCCTGAGGAGACCCCAGGGACAAAAGAGAGTATGAAAAAGCACAGACCTGGCTTCGGTACGTAAGGTACAATGTGTAATAGTATATAAAATATGCATCAGTCATAGATTGCTTGCCAGAGACAAAGCCAAAATCAGTCAGAGAAAAAGGTCCAAAATCATATGAGCTTTTAAAACACTACAGTATTTCACTTTGAAAAGTGCTTTAATAAAAAGGATTTCTGATAAAAAAGTGTAATTTTTAATGTATAGCATTTCAATTACTGCATTCTACTTTTTTCTGCTTTTTTCTCTTAGATTTCATAGTGTAAAGAAATGGACAACAAAGGTAATATAGGTTCACAGGTTCATAGTTACTACTGGGCTACTGATCTGTGGAGAATCTTAAGAAGCCTAGCCCTATATTTTCACGGTAGTTTCTAACCCTTACATTTTGCATATGAATAACCCAGAAACTGGCAGAGCAAGGATATGCTGGGACATTTATATGTCTCTCCTATCAATGAATGACAGGGGTGCTAAATCAGGGGTGAACTTGACTTGGTGCTCTATATAGGGCTAAACCTTACCTTACTCAAAATGCCAGACTAGCCACAGCCAGATCCCACTTCCTATCTACCCTTCCCTACTGTTCTCAACGTTTCACTAAACTGCACAAGTCTGATTTACATCTACTTGATTCCTGCTATAACAAAATAGCAAAATTTGCTGATAATATACCCAAACAGGACCCATCATTGCCTTGCTCTTCAGAAATTACACTGGCTTGAATTTCCCAATCTGTTATTGCTCAGTCAGCTCACCACTGCCCACTATTATCCACAAACCTGAAAACTGCCCTGCACTCTCCAACCTAGTGCAACTAAATACCAACCGCAAGACCCTTAGATCATCCAATAAACTTATACTCAAGGTTACAAAGTCCCATAATTACTTTGGTAACTCTCTCTTCTCCTTCAAAGCAGGCAAACAGTGGAACCTATTACAGATCGTAATAGCTTCAAAAAACTCCTAAAGGAATACCTTACTCAACAATGGCTATACTCCTGTAATACTCCTGGCTAGTTTCTCATGCCTTTGATCAAATGTTTTCTATTCTGCTATCTTCGTATCTTATTTCTACTAAATGAAAATACCACAATGGTTTTTAGTTATATATTTAATGAGTTTCATATTACTGTCTGTAATAAGGCTTAAGAAATGTAATGTTTTCTGTTTTACATTCACCTTTTTGTAAATTGTGATTGTTGGCAACTATCAAACTTTTTGTATATTGTTTGTAAATCTTTTAAACATTTTTGTAATCTTTTTGATCTATTGTTATGGAGCTTATCTCCCCAGGTCTCCGCTGAAAACGGACTACTTGCCCAGCCGGACTCTACCCAGTTAACAAATGTAAAATAAATAAATAAACTTACGGTTATCCATACATTTATCCAAATTATGTTTAAATAGAGTAAGAAAGTACTTTGCTTTATCTGGAGTTGAAGATGGTTCTATAGAAGCACAAGTCTCTGTAATACGTAACTTTCCCTCCAACGTGTTCTGCTTATTTTGCAGAACAGATTTGAAGTCCTGTGATCTTTTGTTTATGATACCATTGGACTAATGGATGTGAAACAGTTCTGACAGAATAGGGTCTGCTGAAGCTCTATATGCAAGGCATATGATACTTCAAGGGACAAGTCTTTGAGATAGTATGTGCAGTTTTTATGATTTAGTTCCTTTATTTTTTTTTTTAGTGAGAAAGCACTTTGGTCATTCCAGTTCCGACAAATGTTAGAGCACATACATCCAGGTCCAGGGGTGGAATGATTACACTCCTTGACCTGGATGCAACGCCTTTACATTTAAGTTGTGCAATGAAAAAGAACATCCTTACAACAGTGGATATACATTCAGTAAAGGACAGATCATTGTCAGCAAAGGTTCCCAGATCACCAACTACAGGATCAATTTTCAGGATCAATTACTAATATCATTAGTAAGTTTCTGCTTTTCGCAGATGTCATCTCTAAATTTGAAAAACTATTTGAGTTCATAAGTGAACTATCCTTGGTTGTCCTCATAAATCTTCAAATAAAAATTTGTGTTTTGGAATATACAGAGAGTGAAAACCATGGAAGGTCACAAATGAAAAAACTTTGTTTCGAGCTCGAGTCTTTGCTCCATTATGGGTAGAACATATTGGCTTGTTCTTGACTATGACTAGGGTCTGGTGATGAGTTCAGGCAGCTGGAGAGCCAAGCTAGGGAGTGGAAACAGGTATGATCAAAGGCCTTTGATAGCTATAAATTCTGGAGGGTGGGATGAGGGCACATCCACTCTGCTAGTGGTTTTCAGTGAGGGCCAAGTGCAGCAGCAGGAGGACTGAACTAAAGAGAATGGAGAGACAATAAGGTTATGGAGAGATGTATATGCTCCCTGGGAGAAAATTAAAAAATGGGGTGGAGGATCTCTTCCCTTTTTCTCTGTGCTCTATCTCCATTTAGCCCTTTAGTGGTGCACCTGTCCCTTCCATACTGTGCACTGCATGCACAACAGTATGCAAGCATGTGCACGGCACGTTATTTCATGCTAGCTTCCCGGATAAGCAAGGACATAATAATGGACCTAGTATGGGGAAGACACATGCCTAAGTAGCCAAAAGGCTTTCTTCACCGAAAAAGGAGAAAGAATCTTCAGACCTCCCAACTGTCCCTATCTTGGGGGAATGTTCTTATTTTCAGACCTGATTTACAATGTCACACAATTTTCTGACTTTCCCTCATCACATGATTTATGAAGCTGTCTAGTACACAGATAACAGTACTACATGACCAACATACTAGTGGCAAAATAAAGAAAGGGGACATATGTCTTACAACTCCCTTTTTTTGAAACAAAAGTAAATGACCTTGCTGTAGAATTTTGTGATACAATTCATTAAAGTCTACAGTTCAGTTTTTACATCATCTCTTTGATAATGTGTTTATAATTTTCTAACATTTTATCACTCTCTGTCTTTTAACATGTTTCTGAGTAGTATCCCACATTCCTACTGGAAGCAGGCAGAATTATATGCTAAACTGTATTTCAAGGGTCTTTGTTCCTTTTTTTCAATGTCTGCAGGTTGAGAGGTATGCATCTGATGAAGGGTTACATTGGAATATACTTCCACTAAGCATGGACCTCAGGGTAGGATGATGTATATGAAAGCAAGCCGTCGACCAGGATATCAGAAGAAAAGTACGTAAAATAAAATAAAAGCATATTACAAAGAGCCCACAACAAGGGGAAATAGCTGCAGAAAAGGTCAGAAGCATACTCCTAAAAGTGATAATGTCAACACAATGCCAGGTAAGTATATCCTTCACAAGTATTACTCCACTGAAACTGAATGAATTCTCACTAACAAGCAACTATATCTAAAATGTAAATGCAGCCTGCCTTGCCAAAGCTTTTACATTACAGAAGAGGAAACATTCACTACAATAGCAGTGTTATTCTGCAATTAGTTAAATTGTTACTGGTTTGTATGCATATCTATATCTATATATATCGACATATATATATATATATATATATATATATATATATATATATATATATATATATATATGTGTGTGTGTGTGTGTGTATCTCTCTCTCTCTCTCTCTCTATATATATATATATATATATATATATATTATATATTATTTTTACTTATTTGGCATTTGTTTATTGGGAAATTCTGACTAGGATAATATTGATAATACCCCATTTTCAGCGAAGGCCTGGGGAGAAAAATGAAAAACTCCATATTGATTAATATGGTTACAGTGAAATAAAGTTATTACAAAATGTAATGCAGAAGAACAACATATTAAATAAGTAAAAATTCAGCTTAATTTCATATAGTATGAACCTATATATACATAGTGAAAAAGAACATTGTCAGTAATTTAAGTATCCACAAGTTGCGGATTACAGAGATTACATTAAACATGCACAGTACATTCTTTGGAACAGAGATGACTAGATAATATTTTTGGAGAGAAGGAATTAGTAAAATGTATGTTGGGGGTGGAAGGAAGGGGGGACTATTTCAGACTGGGGTAGTGCAGGGGCAGAGCCAAGTCTTATTTATATAGGTTCATAGGTTGGTACTAAGCTAACTGCCCTTGCGAGCCATTTTTTTAAGCCTAGCCAATTATCCCTTGTGAGACTCAAACCCTGCACCCTGTGTTTGTAAGGCAAACACCTTAACCATTAGGCCACCCAGTCGTTTAATAGTTATTTGAAGCTGGAGATCTAATTTGCAGAGGGATAGAATTCCATTTCTTTGTGACAGAGTAGGAGTAGAACAATACACACCTTATTGGTTGTTTTTTAATGTGTGTGTGCATGCGTGTGTGTGTGTGTGTGTGTGTGTGTGTGTGTGTGTGTGTGTGTGTGTGTATATATGTATTTTTTTCTGCTTTGTTGATTTGCCAACATCTTTTTAATGTATTTTTGCTGAGAATCTAGAAACAGAGTATTTATAAAATCTTTCTTTCCTTTATTCTATTTATCCTTTGTTAACCGAGTTAATTCCACTAGATTAGTAGCCTCTTCAGTGAAGACCTGAGGTGGTTTTTATATTACTAGGGAAAGGTTGGCCAGGGCTTTGGGGAACTTCCCCTAATCTTTTTGATAGGTGCTGTTGGATTTTTTACATCTGCTGGAGTTACCATCCACTCAAGTCTCAAGCAGATAGGGCCTCGGTTACATCTTATCTGAAGGGCAACACACTCAGGAATACAGCATCCCCCTTATGCTGCACTGCAGTGCCAGTAATCATTCTATTGGGTGTGGGAATAGCACCCACAGCCTTTTGCACCAATGGCTAGTGTTTTAATATGTAATTGTAGAAGTAAGGTAATCTCTTACAGATCTTTTTGTGAGTGTTGTCAAACCCAGTGGTGAAATGAACTAGCTTTAACTAACTGGCCTTATGTCACAGCTAAGGCTAAATATATATATATATGTGTATATATATATATATATATATATATATATATATATATATATATATATATATATATATATATATAGGTACCCTTCTTAATTTCGAAATCTCAAAATCCCAAACATCAGAATCCCGGCATCCAGATGTTCGAAATTTTGAAATCTCAAAGTTAAACAATTGAGATTACCCAACAATGCGGAACGGTAACTTTACCTTTCTCTTCACTTTACTGTGATCTTGCAGTGGGTATATTTAAGTAGCAGGGGGTGTGGAGGGGCGCAATGTGATGTCTAACTTTTTTTGTTTTAGTTTTGGGTTTTTTTTGCATTTTGAGATTTCAAAATCTCGAATATCTGAATGTCGGGATTCTGATATTTGAGATTTTGACTTTTCGAAATTACATAGTAGACCTATATATATATATATATATATATATATATATATATATATATATATATATATATATATTCACACATATAAAGAGGAATCACTTGCAAATACGTTAACATCTCAGTTCACCTCTGGCTAATATGCTAATAAAATGACATCTAGTGCATGTGCATTCACCTCAGACCTTTACTTTACAGAGTCATTCTGTCTAAGACTATTGGTTAAGAGAAAAGAAACAGGATCTATGGACTTCAACCTAACCTTTTTCAGGTGTTTTAGTTTCATTCCTTTGCTTCTTAGGCACATAACTGCCACTTCTTACTTTTATGATATTTTCCTAAAATCTGGAAATTGCTAACATTATACCTATTATCATACAATAATCTAACTCACAGTGTGGTTCATAAAGGTCAACTGTATTACTCTTAACTCTATCCAAACATGTCCAGAAAGCAAGTCTACAACATGGATTACAAAAGGATCACAGTATAACATCTGCATTGTTATCTCTCGAAGACAATATGATTAGAACAATGGACACAGACAAGCTCAATGATGCCATACTTGCTGACTTTAATAAGGCATTCATCTCAGTGAACCATGCATTACTTTTTGAAGCATTACTTAATACTTTAGGTTTGACTAGAAATGTAAACTTCTGAAGTACTTCTAAGCTGAGAATGGGGGCTCTTTTATTCATTTCATTCATCATTTCTTTGGTAATCACCATTTAGAATACTAGCATACTTTTGTATGCAGATATAGATCTCAACCTCTTCATGCAAGAAATCTGGACAAAGCCAAAAATAATGGGGTAACAAAAGCCCAAAATCAGGGACAGATTTTAAATATAGCTCTTACAAATTTAGAAAGGTGATAGAATAACAGGTTTTGCACTAGAATGCATTTTATGAAGGATACAAAGTCTGAAATGAAAATGTCTGTCAATACTTAGTGACTTCAGGCATCAGTGGTTTGCTAGAAAACCACAAATTTTATGCGGAACAGACTAAAAATATGAGGCAAAAATCTGGACATTCTGCAAAAATCTTGGCAGTTGAGATGTATGTATGCAGCATGTATGCAGATTATATGTCTATCCAGACCATGTGAAATTCACCTCTGTTCATCAGTAATACTCTCAGCAGCAATCTGACTCACCTCTGTCATGGTCTTGGACATATGAGGCCTATAGCCCATTTCAGTAAGACTGGGTATATGTTATTCAACACTCAGAAATGTCTTAGTATATGCAAAGATGAATACCGTGTTTTCAGTCAGATGGAACCTGACTTGAAAATATGCAGGCTTACAGGTACATAGGAGTATGATCTGATCCAGCATTGGCATACTCCATTCACATTCACACAACAGAAGGAATGGTATCAACATTACTGAATGCTTGTTAAAAAATATGATTTACTAATTAGGAAGGCAAAAAATCCCTTGGGAAAGGGTTCTACTTCTGACCATTGAATATACACTGTAATTCATCGATGTTCATTGTGTTACACTGCTGCAGTCATTACACTTGGGTTATCCTGCCGTCAGGTGGTTCCCCAGTCGGCCTGAGTTCCAAAGTCTTGGTCAGGCATCAGTTGCTGTTACCTCCTCCCTGATGTCAGTGAGACAGGGGTATGTAAGATGCAGCTGGCACCATTTTCTTCAGTCTCTCTTGCTGCGTGGTGCCCGAAGCAAAAGCAGTTCGCAAGTGCCGGTCGGCAGTCTCCTGAGATTTTCATTCCGAATCCAGAACCAAAGTCTTCTACAAAGCTAAGTACCCTGTTGGGGAAACTTTTTCTTGCCTCAGTCCGATGTTAGTAAAGGTTAATAACTATATTTCTTGTGGGAAACAAATACCTCATAAGGATTTCCATTCCTATTGTATCCCATGCCTAGGCCCAGACCATGACGTCACTGGTTGTCGGTTTTGTGCTAGGTTTAACAAGCGCACTATTAAACATTGGTTTGATTTTGCCCGACATTATTTTGGTAGAAAATTCAATTATACCATGCTGTCGGAACTTCCGACGACTGGAATGCACAAAAAGCGCAAAGACAAGGATAGGCATCCGAGGCTCAAAACTGACAACAAAGCCTCTTCTAGGCCAGTCGCTGGTTCTCTGGTTTTCAGCGAGGCGCCTTTGCAGCCCCTTATGACTGCTTCTGTAGAACCACAGGCTTCCTCTGACTCCCACGTGGAGATGGCTGGGCCTTCGGATGCACAATTTTTTCAGCCTACCGAGACTAACCTTTCAGAGGGATCCGAAGTAGCTTCAGAAGGTGTCTTCAGACCTACTCAGTTAAGCATTAAACCCTCAGCTAAGTCTAAGCCTCCTTTAAAATCAAAGAAGCAAATACAGCATTCTCCAGGGCAGGCCTCCATGCCTAAGAAACAAATGCTCAAAATGGCCGAAAACCTAATCACTCTGATCAGGGGGTCACATCCCCCTCCTGATAAAAGGCCTAGACAGGATGCAGACTATGACTCATCTGACCAGGTGTCTATCTCTTCTGATTCATCCTCAGACCTAGGATACTCTTTAGCCCCTTGAGGATTCTGATACTGAAGAATCAGTTCCATCAGTCTCACCACCTGAGGACTACTCCTTTGGGGAAACCCTACATACCATGAGGGAGCATTTCCACTGGGAAGGCCAGGATTACTCAGAATGCAAGAAAAGGCTCAGAGACTTCCTTTTATTACCTCAACACAGACCCCTTGCTATTCTGCCAGTGTTAGATATTGTGGATGATGTGTATACTGAATCCAGCTTAAATCCTGATTCCTTACGTCCAGCTCCTGTTAAACCTGACAGATACTACAGAGTACCTGACTCACATAAATTTCTGTATAAAAGTCCTGTAGTTGACCCTGAAACTATTTCTCAGGGACCCAAAGGAGTTAAGGCCTCATCAGCCAAGAATCCAGTTCCCTCTGACAGATTCCAGAGCATTAGACAGATGGGGAAAGAAAGTATATACGTCTGCAACTTTAGCAATGAGAGCCTTAAATTGCCAGTTTCACATGCTAAAATATCAGCAATTTTTACTGTCTCAGTTAAAACAGAAAATGCTTCCAGAATCAGATCCTCCTAATTTTAAAGAAATGCAGGCTTCATTGCATGCAGCTAAACAAGTGGGAAAGCATACTTTGCAAAGTGGTTTTGATTCTCTAGAGGCCTCCTGCAGAGCAGCAGTTACAGGCTCTGTCATTAGAAGAGATGCTTGGTTAAAAGAACATACGTTACCAGATCATGTTGAAGCAAAATTATTGGATGCACCTTTGCAGCAGGATGTGTTATTTGGAGTTAAGGCAGAAGAGGTATTAAAGAAAATGGAGGATAAGGCAAAATCTATGCAAACAGTGAAGGATTTCTTACAGGTTCAGCCTCCTAGATTTAGCAGAAACTGGCCAACTAAGAATTGTTCCTTTCCAATAACAGACAGACCTCAAAGGGGAAGATACAGACGTCCAAGAGGTAGAGGTCAAACACAAGGTCCTTACAGGCCTCGATAATGGGTTGCATCAGGCCAGAAAGAAGGGGAAGACAGACCCCAATCATATAAAAAGCAGTTCCAATGACTTCCCAACTACAGCTGCCAAACAAATCCCTCTTGGCAGCCCCCTTGGGAGGAAAACTGGCACTCTTCTACCACAATTGGCAAATGATCACCAAAGACAAATGGGTTCTCAACATTGTATTTCAAGGTTACACGTTCCAATTTCACACTCTGCCAAGGTTAAAAGGAATGCCAAATCTGTCACCAAATCAATGGGCAGAGGCTCAAAAACAAATTACAGCACTCATGGATATGAGAGCTATTCAACAGGTACCATTACAGGAGCAAGGACAAGGATTTTACTCAAGACTCTTTTTGGTACCCAGAAAGGACAAAGCCTGGAGGACCATTCTGGATCTTTCATCTCTAAACACTTACCTGGATGTTCCGAAATTCAAAATGTTGACACTACAGCAGCTTCTTCCCATGCTGGGCAAGAAAGCTTGGCTCGTGACTTTGGACCTCAAGGAGGCATACCTGCATGTCCCTGTCAGATAAAACTGCAGAAGATACCTCAGATTCATAGCTGGTTCAATGCACTACCAATTCTCTGCACTGCTCTTTGGCTTATCTACTAGACCCAGGGTCTTCACAAAGTGCCTGGCACCAGTAATTGCATTTTGCAGACAGAAAGGAATTCAAATTTATCCGTACCTGGACAACTGCCTGATTCAAGCAGAGAGCAAGGACATTCTTCTAAAGCATCTGGCATTTGTAAAAAAGTCAAGTTGTCTGGGGTACACAGTAAACAAAAATAAATCAAAACTAGTGCCCTCACAAGGGATTATATTCCTGGGTGCCAGCTTGAACACAACAGCCCAGATGGCTTATCTCACGCCAGACAAGCAAGGACAACTGACTCAATACTTTCAATTGATGGCAAAAAAGACCCAACTCCCTGCAAGAAAAATTCTGCAGGCCTTGGGTTACATGGCATCCTGCATACTACTAATTCCATATGCCAGACTGCATATGAGGAAACTACAATGGTACCTAAAGAATGTATTGTCTCAGCACTGTCAAAGTTTGGAAACAGTTATACCACTAATCCCTTGCCTTCAACAGGAGTTTCAGTGGTGGGCTCAAGCTTGTCACCTCAACAAGGGACAGCCTTTTACACAACCCACAGCCAGGCAAACACTGACAACAGATGCATCGGATTACGCCTGGGGAGCACACATGACAGGCGAATGTATTCAGGGCACGTGGCCCGCAGAACAAAGGCATCTTCACATCAATCAAAAAGAGATGCTAGCTGTACAAAATGCCCTTATAGCTTTCAAGGACCTGCTGCATCCAGGACAACTACTGCTAAAGACAGACAACACCACAGTTATGTGGTACATAAACAAGCAAGGGGGTACTCACTCCTACCCCCTATGCAGACAAGCTATGATCTTGTGGAACACAGCTATAAACCTTCAAGTTCATCTGCAAGCACAATTCCTGCCAGGAGAGAAAAACACACTGGCAGACGACTTAAGCAGAAACATCATGGATCCACATGAATGGGAATTGAATCCACAAATATTCAGAATGATAACACAAAAATGGTGGAGCCCAGACATAGATCTGTTTGCATACCCAATAAACTGCCAGCTACAAAAATTCTGCACAAGGAGTTACCATCCACAAGCATGGAAAGTGGATGCCCTCTCATTCAGCTGGGAGAACCTACAAGTATACGCTTTCCCACCACTGCCTCTCCTGCCAAAGGTACTCATAAAAGCCAGGCAAGAAGAGCCAAAGATGATCCTGATTGCACCAGGCTCGCCACGCCAGCACTGGTACCCAATGTTAAGGAGCTTAGCACAAGAACAACCCTGGATTTTGCCTCAAATCCCACATCTGCTGACCCAGCACAACAATCAAATACTACACAGCCAGCTAAAGATCTTAAACCTAGCTGCATGGAAGATTCCTTAGTCAAGCAAGCAATGCCTCTCTCCAAGGCTGTTATGGATGTCATTCTGGAGGCCAGAAGGCCTAGTATCAGGAAAGCCTATTCGGATAAATAGAAGACATTCTGTGCCTGGAACCAAGCTCACAGCCTTGACCCTCTTGTCCCAAACATTCCTCAGATACTACAATACTTAACTGAGATGCTGGACAAAGGCCTCTCCTTCTCATCCATAAAGATCCACACCTCTGCCATCTCTGCTCATTACAACATGGATCCACCAATCTTCTCTAATCCTCTGTTAAAACAGTACTTCAGAGAGGCTAAAAACATAAGACCGCCCCATAGAGCACCTACTCCAACTTGGGACCTCAACTTTGTTTTGGAAAAACTAACTTTACCTCCTTTTGAGCCAGCTAACACAGCAGAATTAAAATATATCTCTTGGAAAACTGCTCTGCTCTTGGCAATAACATCAGCACAAAGAGTTTCAGAATTACAGGCAGTAATGGCAGTGGAACCCTTCCTCATTTTCCACCAGGACAGGGTGTCTTTAAGAACTAACCCTATGTTTATGCCAAAGGTGGTATCCAGTGTGGCTCTAAACCAAACTATTCACCTGCCAACTTTTTATCCTAAACCACAGAATAAAGGGGAGAGACTACTGCACTCTTTGGACATTCACAGGCAGTTACACTTCTACTTGGACAAAACCAAAGCTTTCAGAAAATCTGAGCAATTATTGGTAGCATATGCTGCAGGAGCACAGGGAAAAGCCATTTCAAAACAGACTATCTCAAAATGGATAGGACATTGCATACGTTTCTGCTACACATACCATGGAAAACCTGTACCTAGCAGTATTAGATCTCACTCCACCAGGGCAACAGCCACTTCAACTGCCTACCTCAGGGGAGTACCTACCAAGGATATTTTGGAAGCAGCAACTTGGAGTTCTGTACATACCTTCACCAAGCATTACCATCTGCCTCTATACTCTAAATCCAGAGCTGGCTTCGCCACTGCAGTGCTGCAGGGCCTTATAGCCACCCCTAATGCCTTATAGAACCAGCCACCCTGCCTCAGCTTTGGGACTCTACCCAAGTGTAATGACTGCAGCATTGTAACACGATGAACATAGTATAGTTTTGTACCTACCATAAATGTAGATGTTCGAGTGTATACCCTCCCTCCTTCCCCTCGTACTGGCTGGTACGTACCTATGTCTTCTACCCTTACTACCTATGGGGAGTATTTGCTGGTAGCTGTCAGTTGTTTTTTGCTTTTCTTATGTATGCTTTATTAGCAATTGGAATTGCCTACCTATTTAGAGGCACCTGACATCTGGGGCAAGAAAAACTGAAGAAAATGGCGTTGGCTGCATCTTATATACCCCTGTTGCACTGACGTCAGGGAGGAGGTGACAGCAACTGACGCAGGACCAAGACTTTGGAACTCAGGCCGACTGGGGAACCGTCTGACGGCAGGATAACCCAAGTGTAATGACTGCAGCAGTGTATACACTCTAACATCTACATTTATGGTAGGTACAAAACTGTACTTTTCTTCTTCCACCATCAGCCTACAAAGGCTATATATACACTGCTCAAATTAAAATCTGTAGGTATGTAACAGGGATCTATAGCAGACAACATTATTGTGACACCATCATGAAGGCTGACTGGCTGCTGTTAACATTGAGTCACTCTTCTCGTCATATTTAAATCTTGACTACTGCAGGTCAATTCACTATATAACTACCATCTACTGCAGTAAAAAAAAAAACTGTGATCGACTAATTTCCAAGTACAATAATAAGGTCACTTATACTGTATATGCACTCTAGGTGGCAGAGCTGCAATTCATCAGAAAAAGCGGCATGTAGCTGCAATGGTGTGTATATTTATTTATCTGTTTCCTGTTTTTTTATCTGTTTATCTGTCAGGAAAAGTGGTTTAAAGAACCCTTTCAGTCATGTACTGGGCCTAAAATCAATAACAATTATAATAAGAAAAATGTTGAAAAATAAAGGTATGCAATAGGTACAAAATGTAAATAGTATGCAAAAGTTTATAAAAATAAAAACATGCAGCAATGTAAAACAAGTGAATGTATAAAACAGGCAAAGACCTATGAAACATGATAGTCTATAAAAAATGTATACAAATATATATATATATATATATATATATATATATATATATATATATATATATATATATATATATATATATAGTGTGTGTGTGTGTGTGTGTGTGTGTGTGTGTATACGGGAAGCAAATATGGATACAAAAAGTGAAACTGGATGCAATGACAAAAAATAAAGTACAGTTGTATAAGTAAACTTACCATAACAGTAGATGACTGCTTCAGTAACTTTAGCTTTACAGGTGATATAAGGATGTAACAGCTAGCTACGTTTCAAAGCTTCAAGGCACCTTCCATAAACCCAAATTGTTAGTCAAGTTTGGGTGCCAAGCCCTTCAGAGTTTTTATTCCAACAGAGAGAAGAAGGCTAAAGCCATAACAAGGACAATGCTAGGAATATAAAAATAAAGGTACTCACCTTGTCAACAAAAGTGTACTAAAATAAGGGGGTAGATGGAGGGAGCAGCTACTACAGCAGTGAGCATTCGGAAATGTACTATTATAATAAGTATACTTGCACAACCGTTCTAGGTTCATCATTAGGATCACTGCTGAAGTAGCTTTAGCTATATGACTAGATTATTGTAGCTTAGACTGACTAGGAAGAGGAAGAATGAAGGTCCAGGAGCCCCTGGAGAATGGTCCTAGTGCTTTGTGAAGGTGCTTTGTAAAAGTGTCTGCCGAAGACGAAGCTGCTGCTTCTAGAATACTTCCAGAAGCCAAAACTTTTCAAAAAGCCATAGATGAAGTCAAGGCCCTGGTAGAATGAGTCTTGACCTTGCCTGGAAGTGTCTTGTTGTGTTGTGCTGGGTATAACTCTTGACCTTGCCTGGAAGTGTCTTGCTCTGCTGGGTATAACAAAAAGTTAACTGCTTGAGACAACTCCTTAGAAACAGTCTGTTTTGACACAGATTGTCCTTTTTCTTATCATCATGTAAAGTGAACAAGTGACCAGAGTTCCTGAAGATTTGTTCTGTCAACATAGTACCCGAGTTATCTGTGGACATGCAAGGTATGGAGTATTCTTTCTTCCTCATTTTTAGGCTCCAGAAAGAAGACAGGGAGATGGATAGTTTGGTTTAAAGTAAACACAGATAACACTTTGGCTATAAATGAAGGATTAGTCCTTAAGGAAACCCTGTCTTTGTTGAAAATGAGATAGGGTTTATCCACCAAAAGACCTTGCAACTCAGACTCTTCATGCAGAGGTCACAGCAATGTGCAGTGAGTAACACTGTTTTCTTTGTTAAGAAACTCGTCAGCCAGATGAGCTGGTTCAAATGGAGCAAATGCTAGCTTATCTGACATAGAATTAAGATCCTCAGGAGGAGCCACCTGTTTTCACATGGTAATGCATTTAAAGATCAAGATTGATAGGCAGACATGCTGAATGGCCAAGAAATTAACCTTGGCGTAGAAGTAAGGCAGACCAGAGATAGTAACTCAGTAATGTACAATCAGAGAAAAACTAGCCTTGAATGAGTGTTGGTTTTCATGGCACCAACTAGAAAACCTTCTGCATTTACTGTTGTTGTGACTTTTGGCTTTTCCTGGTTAGGGGTAACCACAGCGGAACTCCAGTCCGCTAATGATTGGCAGTTGATTTTTACGTACCGAGTTGCCAGCCCTGATGCACAACCTTCAACGAAGGTACGCCCATTCACGCATGTCTCCACGCAGAAGACGCTCTAACTGAGAGTCGAACCGGACAGCGTCTTACTGTGAGGCGACAATGCTACCGCAGCACCACCACCACATTTACTAATACAGGATTTTCTAGTAGCAGGTTTACCTTGGTTCCTTTAATACCTGATGCACATCCTCAGAAAAAATGCCTTAAGGGTATTAAGTTTCTGTCAACCAGGCAGTCTGTTGAAGATTTTTGGGGTCAGGATGTGTCAAACACTCCTTGTCTGTGAGGAAGCTTGTAGTAACTGCCACTTACGATTTCCAAAAGAAGGGAGAACCAGTGTTGTCTGGATCAGAAGAAAGGCACTAAAATGATCTTGGGAGAGTCCCTATGCTTCTTCAGAATGACTCTGGATATCAGTGGAAAGAATGGAAAAGCATATAGGAACATTCCTGTCTAAGAAAAGGAAAAAGCTTATGTCTTTTCAAATGATCACAGCTGCAGTAGCCTAACCTATATGAGTTATATTCTGCTGTTAGACCTGAGTTGACAAAAAGTCAGGTTTTGCTGCCAAGTCCTTCAGACTTTCATGCTAACAGAGATATGGAGGCTAAAGCCCTCAGAAGACAATGCTAGGATAAGAAACAAATCCATGTCCAAACTCCGGCAAACAATTAGACAAAAAAATAAGGGAACATAGGGAGGGAGGGCGGGAGGGAGCAGCCACTGCAGCAGTGATAATTTGAACATCTAATATTAGGAACCCTTGAAGAATGTTCATACCAAAGTATGTCCTAGACCTGCAAAAGGACTCTGGTCTATAGTGCTTTATAAAAGTATGCACAGAGGAACAAGTCATTGTTTTCACAATACTTCTAGAATCCAACACTTTCCAAAAATCCATAGATGAAGCCAAATTCCTGCCAGAGTTGAGTATTGACCCTGACTGGAATAGTTTTATTGTAGTGGTAATAACAAAATGTAATAGCCTAAGACAACCATTTGGAAATAGTTTTCACACTGCTTGTTTTTTCTTCTTATCTTTCATAAGAAGTGAACAACTGATAAGAAGTCCTGAAAGATTTTGTCCTGTTAAGATTGAGTTATTTGTGGAAATCTAAGGTATTAGGTATCCTTTCTCCCTCACTTTTGCATTCTGGAAAAAGACCTGGAGAAAAATAGATTGACTAAGTAAACTTGTATACCACTTTTAACATAAAGGAAAGATTAGTTCTCTACTAAAATGAGATAAAGTTGACCTGCCATAAGAGCTTGCAACCCAGAAGCACTTCTAGCAGAGATCAGAGTAATCAGTAAGACTGTTTTCTATTTTAAATACCTTAAGTCAGCCTGATGAGCTGGTTCAGATGGAGCAAGTGTTAGCTTATCTGACACAAAATTAAGATTCTAAGGAGGGGCCTCTGGTTTTCTAAGAGACTTCCTATGCAGAACTCCTTTCAAAAACATTTTGACATGAGACTGTACTGAAAGAGGGAGATCCATTGGCAGACAGGATGAAATGGCTGAATAATGAACATTGACAGATGAGTAAGACGGGCCATAGGACAGTAACTCACACAAATACGGTAAAACAAGAGAAATGATAGTCCTGAATAGGAGCTGGTTCTTTTGTTGGCACCAACTAGAAAACCTTTTTCTTTTGCTAATATGTGATTTTCTAGTAGTAGGCTTTCTTGTTTCCATTAATACCTGCTGCAGGTCCTCAGGAAACATGTACCTAGAAGATGTAAAACCCTATCATCCAAGCAGTCAGTTACAGTTGTTTGGTGTCAGGATGTATCAAACAACTCTGATCTTTTGCGAGTAAATCCAGTCCGTGTGGCAGCTTGTGGTAATTGACTTTGGCCATTTCCAAAAAAAGGGAGAACCACTGTTGCCTGGGCTAAAAAGGAGTCACCACAATGATCTTTGGGGAGTCCTTCTGGATCTTCAGAAGTAACTTGGAAATTATTTGAAAGGACGGAAAAGCATACAAGAACATTCCTGTCTAAGGAAAAGAAAAGGCATCTGTTTTCCAGGCCTTCTTCATGGAGCCCTGGAACAGAATTTTTGTGCCAGTTAATTGTTTAGAGAGAAGGTAAAAAGATATACTTGAGATATTCCCCACAGATGGATCAAATCTTGGAAGAACCCGATTCAGTTTCTATTTGTGAGGGTCTGCCCTGGTTCTGCTCAGCTAGTTTACAACACAATTTTCCCTGAAGGGATGTAAGATGTCTGTAGAGTAAGACTGTGCTGTAAAGCTGTATGCTGTGCTAACATGGTTAGTCTGCACAGGGGTCAAGATGTAGTCCCCCCCTGCTTGTTTACATAGCACATCATTGTGGTGCTGTTTGTAAACACTTGAAAAGGTCCTAGGGACCACTGATTATTCAGAGAGTTGACATCATTTATAAAGGCTAGTATCTCTTTTGTGTTTGTGTTTTGGTATGTCTTTTGTATTCCAAAGACCTTGCACTTTTATTCCTATTGATACTGCTCCCCAAGCAAAATCTGAGTTGTCTGCTGTGACTGACTGCTTTGGTGCAGGAGGGGACAATATGGACCTGGAGTCTGAGAAATGTGATCTCTCCACACCACAATTTCCCTTTTTATAAATCCCAAGACTGGAATGTGAAAATCCAATGGGTGCTGATGCTGGGACCATAGATATTTTAGATATAAGTGTATCTTTCTCATGTGGAGTCTTGCAATATGTAACATGAGAATCACGGATGCCATGAAACCCAGACTCCTGAGGTATTCCCTCACTAAGACTGAAGTCTGAGAGGAAAATCCCAGAAACAGATTTAAATATATATATTTTTTTCTTTGGAGGAAAAGCTGTTTGCACTGAGGAGTTCATCAGAGTCCCCCCACCAAACAATAAAAAAAATTGAAGTCATGAGAAAAGACTTCTGAATGTTCTCTTTGAATTCCAGCCTGTGTAGAAGATACCTTACCCAAGAGAAAAAGAGAGAATCCTGACACTTTGAAAAAGACTCTGCAGTGATAGGCAAGTCATCTAATTAAGGAAGATATGGATACCCTGCAGTCTGTAGTGGGCTATTACAGGAGTTATATACCCTGTGAACACTCTTGAAGCAGTAGGTAGTCCTAAAGATAAGGCAGACAAATGATAATGTGATCCAGACTCACAAAACTTAGTAAATTCTTGAAGTCTGGATGAATAGGAATGTGATGGCATGTTTTAAATACAATGTTTCTAAGAAACACAAAAGAGAAAGAATGGGTAACAGTTTGTGAAATGAAAGTATTTTAATCTAGGCACTATCACAGACTGATAGAAAGGGAAGATCCAAAACTGGTTTCTAAGAATCTTCCTTCTTTGGCACCAGAAATATTTATTGAATAAAATCTCCACTTAAAGGAGGAGGAGGAGGAACAATTTCTATTACTCCCTGAGATATAATATGATGTAAGACATCTGGAAAGAGAAGAGTCTGGTCTAGCAGATGAGAAGGAATCCACTTGAAAGCAGGCATCCTTGGATCCTGCTTTAATGGACCTTTTGCATATCCACAGAATGAATAGCATCAGAACAACTTGATCTAAGTACCTAAACATTGCTTATGACATAAATAAGACATGTTGGAGTGACAGATGTATCTCACAGAATTCCCATTCTCTGGAATAGGCTTTCCATTAATGTGAAGCAGAGTCCTACCTAACCCTATTTAAGCACAACCAGGAACAGTGGATGGGAAATCTGAAATACACCCCTAGTCTGGCAACTATATCTCTGATGGCCAGAAACAGCTATTAGGTCAATGACCTAATAGCATACACCCCTTATAATAACATCTGTGGTACAATAACTCAAGGTATACATTTGGGTTGCACAGCTAGGCTTATAAAGGCCCTAGTGATCATTAGCCTAGTATAAACTTATGAATCTATGAGAGCATCCGATTGCTATTTGTAGCCTTAGATAGATAACATTCAGGATCCATTTGTCTGAAGCAAGTTGCTGTCAAAGAGAGAAATGGAGATTCAGACTTTCTAGGATTAAGGGATTGCCAAGGTGGTGGTGGTGGTGGGGGGATACAAAGTTCCTCATATAGTCATTCTAGCTGATTTGACTGTCCTTTGTTCTTTGTTCCTGCTTTCTTTTTGAACCTCACTGCCATTGTTTTTGTTAAACATGTGCTTACCAGCATTCTGCTAGGCCTGGTTATTTTGTTTTTTTGCTAAAGTTAGACAAGGGAGCAGATGATTTCTTGGAAAACTTAGAAAAGGAGTGCTGAAAAATTCTCCTGAGAGGTTCTAAGAATACAGTCAGGCAAACTTCCTCAAAACAGTTTCAGTGGCAGAAGCCCTGAAAGTACATACACAGAGTGATTGACACATCTTAAACACTGAGTGACTTGTGAAACATAAGAAACCAAACTACAACAAAGCAGATTTCTCGTCACAAGATAAAAATTAATGCCACAATATTCCTAATACTTTCACAATTACCCAGAATAAATGTCAAAATATGAGTCTGACAATTTAGAATTCTAAAAATTAAAGTTGCAGAAGTATACACTTTTTTCTCTAAACTTTTCAAAAGCCTTCCTATCCTTGTCAGAAGGAGAGAAATTAGAATGAACAAAGTGTTTAGCTGCAGTTTGTTTCACTTAAGCAATAGCTGCTGGCTCAGGTCTAGGACTCGTGTATAAAAACTTAAAAGACTGAGGAACTTTGTATAGTCTATCTTCTTTTTTATGGCAACAGGCTGATTGTCTGGGAGACTGCCAGCTTTGACAAAACCATCTTCTGAAGCAAAGGAAAAAAGAGGGACAGGTGAAGGTTCTGCAAATGCCATTTGCAACTAATCATAATATTTTATGAGGGATTGAGAAAACTCACTTTGTTTGCACTGAAAACATTGAATCATCACGGAAACAGTCTCAGAGAAAAAGAATCCTTCACAGTGAGAATCTGATACCACACTCTCCTCAAAAGTTACGTACATAAGAAACCTGAGGAGAAAAAAATGCATCAGTCCCTTCACATTTCCCTACAGGTTCAATCTCTTGAACCTCTTGAGGGCAAGAGGGATCACTTTTTCTCTTATCACAAACAGCTTTATAAGAACAGTCAAGAGCCTGCAGAAAACCCTAAGCCAATCCTAATAAATGGCCTCCTGCCCAGTGTAACTGATATAGAAGAAGGAAAGAAGAAAATTGTTTAGTTTTCTGTCCATTTTTACAGGAATTTCTGAAGAAACAGACTCAGTATTGCTACTAACCACTTCCCTAAGGAGGGGCACAATATTCTGGCTAAGCAGGGGCACTTTTTCCTACCCCATCTCCAAAGACCGACAAGAGCGACTGTCCCTTTCCCACTAAGAAGGTACACTAACAGGCATACAGGATGTGTTTAACCCCTGGTACAAGGTAGCTGTAGGGACTACACTAGAGGGTTCAGAAGAAAAAGATAAGTGGTCTGAGGATTCAGCTTTGGCCACAGCATAATCACCCACCTGCAGCTGATGCAAATTAACAACCTGCTGTGGTGGTAAAGGTTGCTTAATAATCTTTTTCTTTTTGTGGCTAGAAGAAGGTCCAAATGAAGAACTAGTACATTGGTCTACAGTGAAGCCAATAATTAAGCTTGATTCCTAGGGAAGCTTAGTAGCAATAGTTAGTAAAACAGGAAAGTAGCTAAAAAGTACCTTTTTCTCAGGAAAAAAATAACACAGTACAAAGCATTGTAAATCCTTTCCCCAGCCCAAAAAGTTAAATAAATGAAAGTTATGTACTTACCATAACATTGAATCTTTGTTGTTGAACAGATGGATCTTGGATATGACTTTGGCCACTCCATAATCCCATGTGCAGAATAAGCTACCTCAGATCGAGTTTACCTACACAAACCACTTGAAAACTGTAAAAATATGTGATGGAAACATAGTAATGCATTTTAAATTGAACAAGAATAAGAAAAAACAGAGTTAACCTTCAGGAGCCAAGGCAAGGTCAGCTAGATCCATCTCAGAATGACAGCATAATAGAGAAACACTTCTTACAAAAGATGAGGATGATGTTGGGCAGGTAGTTGAGGAATGGATAGAATATGACAACACAGATCAAATGTTATAGTAAGTATATAATATTTGTGTCTGATGTCTTTTCCATCCATTACTCAACAGATGGGACAGAGTCTCCAGCTACTTTTATATCCAGGAGGCCTTGTGGAAGGATATTTCTGAGCACAGCTAAACCAAAGGAGTCTTTGGATCTGGGCTGGATATTCAATTTATAGTGTGAGATGAAGGTATGGACTTTCCACTAGGCAGCTGCAGCACATATATCATTAATAGGGACACCAGAAAAAGAAGGCTGTAGAAGAAGCCACAGATCTAGTAGATGAGTTCTAGGGGTCAAAGGAAGTGATAACCCATTTTCTTGGTAAACAAAAGAAATGTACTGAGCCAGCCAGTGTGATAGTGTGACCTTAGATACTGCTTTTCTCAATTTGGCTTTGGAAAAGCATACAAATAACTTCAGATTTTCTGAAAGATTTTGTCCAATGCAAATAAAAAAGCAGCTGATGGTGAACATCTAACAAATGTAAGGTATATTCACCCTAGTTTGAGAAATTTGGGAACAAAACTGGCAAACTCATGGACTGTTTAAGAGATGATTCAGAAACCACCTTAGGAAGAAAGGCTGGATTGTTTTTTAATAACACTCTGCTTTGCGAAAAATTAGAGGGACATTTTGAGGAAAGGGCATGTAAATCATCACTTCTCCTGGCAAGAGTGATAGCCACCAAAATTAAAGCCTTCCATGACAGAAATTTGATATCATATTTAGCAACAGGTTTAAAGGGAGGGCCTGTCAGAAACTGCAAAACAGTAGTAATGACCCATGGAGGAACTGGATCTCTGGGGATGAAGAAAAGTCCCCCGGAGAAATGTCTTGTATAATCTAAGAGAAGCTATGGGTGCATGTGCTTCCCCAACATAGAAAGAAGAGATGGCAGCTAACTGAACTTTGATAATGGAATAGTTGGCTCCACATTGAAAAAGGTATGCCAGGAAGTCTAAAATTGCTAGGAGAGGGGCTGAAAATGGGTCAGTGATTTTTTCTAGAAAACCTTTTCCATTTGTTCTTATAGAGCTTCCTGGTGGAAGGTCTTTGTGAGGAAGATAGAATGCAGACAATGAAAAGGGAAAACTTGGACTGTCGAACCACCATTGGAACTGGAAAAAAACATGGTTAATTTGAGGGCCTGAATGTTTGTGTGTGTGGTGACCACAAACAGGTGGGGACAGTATGCCTGGGTCCGAGCCCAGGATCCAAAGGAAGGGAAGCCACATATGTTGAGGCCAATAAGGGGCTATGAGGATGAATTTGACTTCAATGCTGGTGGTTTCTGTAGGAACTTTTGGATCAGTAGTATTGGCAAAACACATAAAGGGGTCTCAGAGGCCAAGGGTGCATTACAGTATCCTGTGGTGGCTCCCTCTCATGGGGTATTAGACCAAAAAACTTGCTACATTTGTTGTTTATTGGAGATAAAAAGAGATCACGAAAAGGTTGGCAAAAATGGATTGAGGGACCACTCATGAGGAAGGAGAACGGATCTGCTTAAATTATCCACAAGAATGCTGGACTTCCCTAGGATGCACATTGCTATAAGAAAGCAGTTGGAAGATATTGGCCATACATACATACAAATTTTCAAGCATGAGCATTAAAGCCCTTCTAGCATGCCAAAACACTTATTCCCATAATAATTGTCTAGGCTGTCCTTAAAAATAACTAAATGAGTACTTGCTTTAATGTAATTTGGTAGTCTGTTCCACGCATCAGCTACTCTGTCAGAGAACAAATTAGTGCATTTCTCATTCCTATAGAATCTTCTACATAGGTAGTCTGATGATTCTCTAGTACTTTTTGATAACTCCAAACATTCCCAGAGGTGGATATCTCCAAATGTTCTATATACCTGAATAAGATCTCCTCTTAGATATCTATGAGAGACACTATACAAGTGTGGATATTTTAGTCTTTCATAACTTAAATTTTCACATCCATGGATGTCCTTGGTATATTTCCACTGTACTCTTTCCAGTTTATAGGTTTACTCATGCTTGTTTTCTTATAGGGTTTCCATATTGTTATTCCATACTCAAGTTTGGGTCTAATATAACTAACACACACTGACTTTATTATTTCTGATTTCCTAGACTTTAAAAATATTTTTATACAACCTATAGTTCTATAACTATCATTAACCAATTGGTTGGTATGATTAGAAAAAACTGATAGCTGGATCTGAGAACCCAGGTTCATCTAACTATCATTAACCAATTGGTTGGTATGATTAGAAAAAACTGATAGCTGGATTTAAGAACCCAGGTTCTTAAATGAGTCCACAGTTCCAGTCACTGTGTGCAGTATTAAATATTCACCTTTTAATTAATGTCTCCCAAATCTCATATGCTTACTATTTGATGTATTTATCAGCATATTATTCTCCTCTGTCCAAATGGTCAATTTAGTCAAGTTATTTTGCAGACATGGCTTATATGTAACACATGCAATCAGCTTACCTAATTTCAGGTCATCTGACTATAGAACACTTCAGATGAAAAAGTTACGTCTGAAAGATACAATCTAAACAAATAAGGGCATAGGACAGAGACCAGTGGAACATCTTGACTGTAAACAAGAATTTCACTTGTCCAGTTGCTGTATGATACTTGCCATGTCATATTTGTAAGCCATGCAGTTATCCATCTTATCAAGAGTACATCAATACCTGGTTGTTCTAATTTATTGATCAGTGTTTTATGTATGACCCTGTCAAATGCTGAAGTTAAATCTATATAAATTACATCACAGCACAATTTTTCATTCATAGCTGTTATTATATTGTTATAGAACATCATGTTACAGGTGGTAATAGATCTATTTTTAACATATGCATGCTGATATATGGTTTCAAGTCCCAACTTATCCAGTTCTGACAATAACTTATCCAATATTACGTTTGCCATTATTTTCACACAACATGAAAGTAGACTTAAGGGTCTGTATGACTCTGGGTTTGTCCTACTCCCCTTTCCCTTAAAGACAGGTCTAATAAGCGTATGTCTCCAGTCTTGAGGAATCTACCTCATATTTATATGAACTAGTGAATAATAGATACAGCAGTACTATAAGTTCTCACTGAAGTGTTCTCAGGTGATTATTACTAATTCCATCTCCTCCCTGTGCTTTGTTTGGATCCAGTTTGCACAGTTCTTTTTCAATATAATCTAAATTGATTCCAGTATCTGAGGTTATCTGGATGTCACCTATCACCCACTTTGTGCAGCCAAACTGTTTTGCATAAGATTTTTTAAATATATCTATAATGTGTTGTGTCTGAAAATACATTTTAGAATCTGCACACAGTTTATCAATTTGCATGTCTTTACTCCTTCCACATCTTATGTATCTCTAAAAAGGTTTCCTATTATGCTCAATATCTTTATATACATTTTCTTCAAAATTTTTTTTTTATATTGTCTCACACTGCCCTTAATTTGTTTTTCCAGCTTGTTTATTTCAGTTTTCAAAGTTGGAGTTCAACCTCTCTTCCATTTCTTATACTTTTTGTCTCTCACCTTAATCAGGTATCTTATTCTTATGGAAATATATCCCCTTGAGGTTGTATGCCTAGATCCTGATGTTAAATATATTTTTTTTTTTTTGTACTCAGTTTCTATTTAAAAACTTTCCAATATACATCTGCAGTTTTTCCACTGAATACCTCACTCCAGTTAGTTTTACATAGTGACTGCTTTGCTTTCATATAATCTGTAATCAACCTTCTGTGCACTGGTTTAGATTTCAGTTTGGCAGAATTATCTAGGAACAAATTAACCTTTATAACCCCGTGATCACTGCACATCAACAGTGGTAAAACTTGACTTGAAGTAACAGTAATTTCTTCAGGAACACAAACAATGTCTAGTATGTTTCATTCACTAGTAGATTTTTTTACAATCTGAAACAACTGTTGTTCCTGAATATATGTTGTGAATAATTTCCTTACTAATGTTGTTGAAAAAGAAGTTATGTACCTACCATAACGTTCTCTGTTAGTTGTCTTCATCTCGCCTTCTTTCTTGCTTGTTTGGATCGGAGCCAACCCTCGGCTCCGACTCGGCCATCTTCTATAGCTCGAGAGCTGTTTACTGGCTCGAGGCTACTCCTTATCTCATAATGCCTAGCGCTAGCTACCTAGATCTCATTTGTAATAGCTAACCCCAGACATAGCAAGAATAACCTGACCAAACTAACAGGTTGGGCATATCTGTTATACTCTCCAAATCAGTAGAGGAAACAAACCAGAAGATACTCAGCCAGTGAAGCCTAAACTCCTCTCGGTCCAATAGGACAGGGGGATGGAGGGGGGACACAAGAAAGAAGGTGGGATGAAGACAACTAACATGGAACGTTATGGTAGGTACATAACTTCTTTATTTTAAGTTGTCTATCTCGCCTTCATTTCTTGCTTGTTGGGACAGCGTCTCTAGCACCTACGATCCTGGGCAGCTCATTGGAACAAACTCTTCAGAACAGTGGAACCAAAGTTAGCTCTATTCCTGGAGGCCATGTCTAACTTGTAATGAGGAATAAAGGTATGAGAATTTGACCATGTGGCAGTGGCACAAATAGAGTCCATGGGCAACCTAGACTGGAAAGCTACAGAAGTGGCCAAAGCTCTAGTAGAATGACCCTTCAGTTTGGAAGACAAATCTTTATTTCTTAGTTGATAGTTGAAGGGAATAATGTGAGACAACCACCTGGACAGGGTCACTTTGGAAACTGGAAGACCCTGTTTACCCCTAGCATAGGAAAGGAAGAGTTTGTCTGACTTTCTTATATCCTTCGTTCTATGCAGGTAAAAACGAAGTTGTCTATGAACATCCAAAAGGTGTAACTTGTATTCTGCCTTGTTGGTGTAGTTAGGGAAGAACAGTGGAAGGTCTATGGATTGGTTTAGATTGTTTTCTGAGCATACTTTAGGAAGGAAGGAGGGATTAGTTCTCAGAGCAACCTTATGCTTGTGAAAAACTAAGTACGGAGAACGAACGCTTAGTGCTTGAGGTTCTGATACACGTCTGGCTGAGGTAATAGCTACTAGAAAGAGAGTTTTCCAAGATAGAAACTTAAGGGAGCAGGAAGCTGCCGGTTCAAAAAGGGACATGATCAAGGAGGTTAGTACCAAATTAAGGTCCCAAGGAGGAGGGGGAATCTCTTACTGGGGGCCTAAGGAGAGTAGTCCCTCTGAGAAAGGCTTTACACAGCTTATGAGACATGATATTTAGATTGGAAAAACCAACATGATAGTTAGAGATGGCCGCTAGTTGAACCCTGATTGTGGCAGAAGCGGACCCAGAGTGAAAAAGCTCAGTTAGGAACTCCAAGATCTCTTGAACTGGGGCTGAAAAGGGATCTATGTTCCTAGCCTCTGCCCAATAAGAGAAACGTTTCCATTTGCTAGCATACATCTTCCTAGTAGCCGATTTGTGAGAGGAGACAATAATTTTACGCACAGCTGGGGAAATGCTGGGAAGCCTGGCTAGGGGTGGAATTGGATCAACCAAGCTGTGAGCTGGAGTGTTTGGAGGGATTGATGCAGCTCTCCTGATTGATGAATCAGCAGGTCTGGAATAGGATCCAGGGTCCAGGGCTGCTCGAGGAGGTAACGGTGCAGGAACGGGAACCAAATCTGTCGAGGCCAGTAAGGAGCAATGAGGATAATTTTGCAACCCAACAATATCGCTTTCTGTATGAGTTTGGGTATAAGAGGGAAAGCCGGGAAGGCATAAAGAAGTCTCTGAGGCCAATCGTGGACTAGAGCATCTCTGGGAGGGTGACCGGGAAGCGGTAAAAGGGAGAAATAGTTGCTGCATTTGGTGTTGAAGGGGGTTGCAAACAGATTGCAGCAAGGCTGTCCCCATTTGCGGAAGATGAGATCCGCAACTACCTGATTCAGAGACCACTCGTGAGGCATGAGAATAGCTCTGCTGAGCCTGTCCACTATGACATTGGACTTCTCAGGGATGTGTGTCACAATCAGAAATCGTTGGGAGGAAATCGCCCACTGCCAGAGTCTGAGTGCTTCTCGACATAGGGGGTAGGACCTGGTTCCGCCCTGCTTGTTGATGTACCACACTACTGACATGTTGTCCGTTTGAATTGCAATGGTCCCAGGAGGGAGGGAGTCCTGAAGTGCTTGCAACGCTAGTAGCATGGCTCTCATCTCCAAGACATTTATGTGCAGATGGTACTCGTGAGGCTGCCAAGTGCCTTGAACTGTCCTGCCCTAATAATAACCCCCCACCCTATCAGTGAGGCATCCGTGGTCACTGTGCCAACTGGAGGGGGTTGGATTAATGGTCTGCCCTGAGACACTAGTGGTGAGACCATCCACCAGGAAAGGTGTTTTTTTGCAAGTTTCTGTAATCATGATCATGTGAGACATGGGGAGTTGTTGAAAGGACCACTGTGTGAAGAGAAGCCACTGAAGGATTTTCATGTGAAAACAGGCCAGAGGTGTAAGAAGAATTGCCGCCACCATAGAACCCAGAGTTTGAAGGACCAACCAGACTTGTAACCTTTTGCATTGCATGAGGATATGAACTTGCCGCCAAATCGTGGCCACCCTGTCCAGTGGTAGCCTTGCGGACATACTTTTTGTATCTAGATCTGCTCCTATATAGGTAATAGATTGACATGGCAACAAGGCAGATTTTTAGAAATTTATAGTAATGCCTAACTGGGCACAAATTGCAATTGTATAGTCCCTGGCTTGAAGGAGTTGATGCCTGGTAGTAGCAGTAAGGAGCCATTTGTCTAGATAAGGAAACACCTGGAATCCTTGATGCCTCAGGTGAGCCATGGAGCCATGACCACTGCCATACATTTGGTGAACACCCTGGGGGCTGTGGTGAGACCAAAGGGCAGAGCTCTGAACTGATAATGACTGGCTCCCAGCCAGAAGTGAAGGAATCTCCTGGAGCACCTGTCCATCTTGATGTGATAGCACGCATCCTGGAGATCTATTGAGCACATCCAATTGTCCTGACCCAAAAAGGGTAGAATGGACTGAAGCGTGACCATCCGAAACCTTGTTCTTTGAACAGACTTGTTTAGTCTGCTGAGATCCAAAATTGGTCTCCAAGTCTCCTGTCTTTTTTGGTACCAAAAAGAGCCTTGAGTAAGTTCCGGATCCGAGTTGGTCTGCCGGGACTTCCGGTATGACTCTTTTTTCTAGCAGTCTTGAAATTTCTGTGACTGCTTGGGCCCTCAGATTGGGTGGAACATCTGGGGGGGAATTTGCTTGACGATAGGGGTGATTGGAAGAAGGGAATTACATAGCCTCCGGATATGACTGAGTGTACCCATTTGTCTCGCATAATGTCTTGCCAGGCTTCTGGGTACAGTGAAAGTCTTCCCCCAACTGCCTCCAGAGGTGGGCAGCCGGGCAACCCTTCAGGGATGCTGGAAGGGCTTGTCAGAGAAAGATCCTCTGCTGCCCTGGTTCTGCGGACCCCCTCTGCCTCGAGGGCAGTGTCTGTTGTTGTTATTTCCTCCTCTGCCCCTGGAGGAAAAAATCACTATGTTTATCAGGCGAGGCTCCCTGGGATTTCCAAAACCACATTTTTCCACTCTTCTAACCTTTGGGATATGGTCTGGAAGGAGTGGAAAAACAGACTCCCACAGCAGAGAGAGTCTTGCCTTCCTGTTCACATCTAGTGAGAGTGTCTTTCACCTGTGGTCCAAAGAGAAATGAACCATCAAAGGGGGTGTTGGTGAATGATGCTCTAAAGGGCTCTGCAAAATTACACAGCCGCATCCATGCATGTCTCCTAAGGGCCACGCCTGTACCTGTGGCTCTACTTGCACTATCGGTTGCATAGGAAATGAGTCTCATGGAGGAGTTAACTATCGAATTAAGGGTCGCCAGCTGAGAAGCTACTTTAGCTTGAACCCCTTCAGCTGATGGATCCTGGAGGGTATCTCCAAGCTCTTTCAGGAGATCCCTCTGAAGCCTGGTAAAATGGCATAAGTAATGCAGTGACCTCATGGAGAAGGTCGCTGAAGCAAACATTCACTTCCCATATCTGTCCATAGTCCTAGACTCCTTGTTAGGAGGATGGACAGAGGAAGAAGTTTCCGCTAATTCCTTTTTAGTGGCTGCTGCTACTACCATGGCATCCACGGGAGCACCCTTGGCAAGGAACTGTTTGTCAAGGGGTGCAGTGATAAACTTGCCAGGCCTCCTCGGGGTTGGTTCCACTGTATCCAGGGCTGACCAAGCCCTCTGAGCCACCACAGACATTAGTGGATCGAAGGGCAGAGACACCCAGGAGGTGGAAGGGCAGGAACCAAACGCATCCAGGAATATGGATTCATCCTCAGTAGGGGCTAAGACAGTCCAGTTCCCCCTCTTCCTTAGCATTTCTAGGATGTCCGAAAAGGAAACATCTTCACAGGGGGATCTCGGGGACCCTTCCAATTCATCCAAATCCGTATCCGAAGTGACAGACTCAGGGGAGTCAATGTGCTTCCTCTTGCACTTCCTCTTCTGAGGGGCCTCCTCTGAATGATCAGGGGAGGCCTCGGAAGAAGAGGAAACACCCAGTGGGGTGCTATGGAGCATCAATTCCCCATGCTTAGGGTCTGGAGGAGGGACAGAGGTTGACACAGGCACTACTAGGGACGGAGTCAGTGGGGTCGAATGTGGTGCTGACTCAGGGGCCAGTACACTCATGACATCGAAGGCATCCCTGCCACAATGCAAAGAAGGCTCCAGCTCCGAGGAAACCGGAATCCTCCTCCGCACCGAGGGGGACAGCTCCGAGGCCGATGTAGGAGCTGAGCTCACCTGCGCCGAAGCTCCGAGAGGGAGAATGGGGTCAGACAAGGGTCCGATGCCACTCGCCCCCTTGGAGCCAACGAGAGAGTCTCGGCACCCAGATCCCTCGACAGAAAGCACCATCGAGGGGATCGGAGTCGATAACAGAACCAAAGGGTAAATCGTTATCGGTGCCGATGATTCCACGATTCGAACCCCAACAAACTCTGGCTCCGAGCTCAGAGGAGTTGGAGGAGGAACATCGATGGAAGCTGGCGGAGCCGACACCTGTTGAGAAGGGCTGGATAACATTTTGGCCAGTGCCTGCAACCTCAACAACCTACTGACCACTCTCTCCATGTCGTGGTCCAAGAGTCTAGAGGACCAAGAGGAGTGGGAGGATCTATAACTGTGGTCACTCTGCAACAAGGGAGACCGAGGGGCTGAATGTATCGACTCTAGAGATGGGGACCTCGGTCTCTTGTGGGTTTGAAATGGCTCCGAAGATGCTGGTGGAGCCGACTGGGAGGCAGCCTCCTCTGTTCCGGCCGGAACGGAAGTAGTTGGTAATGTTTGGGCCAATGATGGCTCCGAGCTAGGAGCTGATGATTTGGTCAGTTTAGGAGATTTCATTGGCCGAGCCTTGGCCAGTGAATCCTGGGGCTTAAGCAGACCCCTTAAAATAAGCTTATTTTTGCGCTCCTGCAGAACCCTTAGGCTGAATGTGTGGCATGCAGAACAAGAGTCCTGCAGGTGCACTGCTCCTAAACAATAGACGCAAGGTGTGCCCATCTGTCAGAGACATTTTCTGACAGCATGAGTCACACTTCTTGAATCCAGGCACTTTGGATTCTTTAGTTATAACTAGCTTACACTAAAAGGTTTTTGGTCAAAGACCCAACAACAAAAATATAGAAACACTAACCTAACCAAAAAACACAATAACTACAGTCAAGAAGTTTTTTTTTTTTTTTTTAATAGGAAGCCTCTAACTTAAACGGCTACCTATGAATTAAAAGAGAAAGACTAAAACTAATGCTACTATACGTAGAGATAGGAAAAAGGGAAGGGGGAGGGGAAGAACTCTCTAACTTAAATGAGTTCTAAGGGAAAAATACAATAACACTAAAACTACAATAAACTAATTAACGACAATATCAAAAGGTTTAACTATCAAAAAAGAACCCCTAATTGCTAGAAAAGTATTATAATAAACTTACAAGAGCCTGAGCCAGTAACAACGAACCTCGCAGCTGAAGCGGCAAACGAGATCTGGGTAGCTAGCGCTAGGCATCATGGGATAAGGGGTAGCCTCGAGCTAGTAAACAGCTCTCGAGCTATAGAAGATGGCCGAGTAGGAGCCGAGGGTCGGCTCCGATCCCAACAAGCAAGAAACGAAGGCAAGATAGACAACTTAACATTCAATATTATTCCAATCTGTTTCTGGTAAATTTAAGTCTCCAGATAATATTATTCTTTCATCCTGTGCTTCATGCAAGAAATGTATGAATTCCTGTAGGTCATCTGCACTTGACTTTAGTGGTCTATACACTCCAGCAATTGTTATATGTTCCAGGGTTGTCTTTATTGTCACAGTTACACAGTCTATATTATTTGTGTTATCACTGAATATCCCTATCATACCACCTCCACCTGATTTTTTGTTAGAATATCAGTTACAGTAAAAACATTTATACCCTGACAAAACTGGTTTCCAGTCATTGTCTTTAACCATGTTTCACAAACAACCATCAATCTTGTGGGAACATAAATTTTCCAGTAAAAGAAACTTTATTATTAATGCTCCTAGCATTAACAACCATCAGATATGCAGCAAATGTTGCTAACTGTGAACAGTTAAATTTTCGACCTGGCAAAATACTGCCTAGAGTTTGTCAAATATTGCAAAATACCTGATGCAAAAATTCTTTACCTGATCTTGACAAATGCATGCCATCCTGTCTGAACACATGTGCCCAAAACTAGGCTTGGATGCTGTACACATTTTCATTTTTTTAAAACAGGACATTTTTTCCATGTAGGCATTTACAGAAAAAAATCTTTCCATTCATGGTTACTATACTTTCCATAAGTGATTTGTTAAAAATACGTCCCAACACCAGTACAAGGTATACTATCTAAGAGGGCTGCAAGGGCCCTACTAACAGTCAGAGAGTCCTTGCAGATGAGATCATTTGTACTGGCATGAATAAAAACAAATCTGTACTTCTTTACATTAAGGCATTCCAAAACTTGTCTCACATCTTCTATTTTTTCTCCTGGCAAACATAAAATTTTTTGATGTCCATTATCTCCTCATCAGTTCCTCTAATAATTGAAGAATATTGTTTCTGATTAGATATACCTCTCAACCTTACTGAATTTCTCAGTTTTTATCCGTTCTGAGGTAAAATAATTGGGTGCCACGATTCCCGGGTGGCACTCCTTAATTTCTGAATTTCCCGGCTATTTCTTTCCGACTTTTGGGCTGACGTCATCACATGCAGAGGCATGGGCGATGATGTCAGCTCACTGAACAGCCTGCCAGCCTGTTGCAATTGGCTGAGGGCGCAAGGGATTCACTGTACTTTGTTTTTGGCCAGCCAGCAGCAGTAAAAGTAGAGTGCGAGCCATGCATGCATTTCCCCAGCTGCTCCAGGAGGACAACAAGTAAAATAACTCTTACACTGTATTTAAATTACCGCTTTCTGCCGCGAACATTTAAATTAACCAGGTCTGCACTGTATGCATGTGTTTCTGCAGTGAGCATTTGAATTAACCAGGCCTGCACTGTGTGTCTGTCTGCCGCGAGCATTTGAATTAACCACTTCTGCACTGTGTGTGGTTCTGCCGTGGGCATTTGAATTAACTAGGTCCACATTGTGTGTGTGTGTGTGTGTGTGTGTGTGTGTGTGTGTGTGTGTGTGTGTGTGCGTGCACGCATGTAAAATACCCCAGTTATTTATACCAAAAATCGTGTACCTTAGGTACAAGGAGCAAGAACCTTAGTTCTATACCTATGCTACCACTTATGATTGAAGGAGTTGTAGCTCTCAATTGTACAAATTTTCACAGAATGTCTGTAATGTTTGACTCATACTTTTGGTCTATTCCTCTTAAAATTCAGATGCTGTAATGGTGCAGCGGTAGTGTTGTTGCCTCACAGCAACAGGTTCTTTGCTTTGATTCTCAGCTGAAGTGCCTTCTCTGTGTAGTCGGCATGCCTTCTGTTTATGTGGGTTTTCTCTTGGTGCTCTGGTTTCCTCACATGATACAAAAACATGTGTCTGAAGGCTCTGCTGAAAATTGGCTTTGTTCCAAGTTGGACTTTCCTGGTAAACAAATATTAAATAAAATTTGTGGTTTTCTGGCAAATCGGTGAGAACTGAATTCACTAAATAAATAATGATAGCCATTTAAGTTTCATTCTTCATATATTTCAGGAAATACATGGTAACACAACATTTTATTCTAGCAACTTTCTAAGATTATACAAGCAATGTTTAAAATGTACCAACACTTGAACAAAAAATAAAGACAAATCTGCTAGTGAAATGACCAAACAAGCCAGAAAGCCAAGAATTTAGTGCTTTCATCCACAATTTAATACGTGAACTTCCTCAGAAACATGACATTGTAATCACCAGTTCCTTAAATAATTCACAATGCAGGAAATGACATCACATCCATTCAAATTGTAAAAACAATATTTTCTAAGAATAATATGTAAATGAAATAAAATACACATGCTTATAAACACAATATATTAAATCACAACTATACTATACAAACATTGTGTGCGTAGGCGCATAATGCAAACACTTACACACACACAAAAATTTAAAGTGCTTTTTAATGTATAGGTAGGCATTTGTACACACATGCATTTGCACGTGTATATACATTTCCTTCTATATATACATATATATTTTTATGTGTGTGTAAACACAGACATTTTTGTATGTGTGTGTGTGTGTGTGTGTGTGTGTGTGTGTGTGTGTGTGTGTGTGTGTGTAAGTGTTTGTATTATGCGCCTACGCACACAATGTTTGTATAGTATAGTTATGATTTAATATATTGTGTTTATAAGCATGTGTATTTTATTTCATTTACATATTATTCTTAGAAAATAGTTTTTACAATTTGGATGGATGTGATGTTATTTCCTGCATTGTGAATTATTTAAGGAACTGGTGATTACAATGTAATGTTTCTGAGGAAGCTCACGTATGCTAAATTCTTGGCTTTCTGGCTTATTTGGTCATTTCACTAGCAGATTTGTGTCTTTAATGTTTAAAATGTGTCCCTGGTTTTGGACCTTTGTCTCCCCCCAATACTTTTTGGCTTTTTCCTGATTTCTTGTGCAGTACAGTTCTTTAGGCAAAGAGAAGTTTAGTGCTGCTTATACAAAGTCTACTTGCATTGTTAGTAGCACAACAGGTAGTATACTTGCTTTTGGTGCAGAAGGCTGCTGGTTCTACTCCCACAGTATATAAATAGATTGCTGATACTGTACTCTGTTGTACTTTTAAAGGGGGTGGATGCTGCAGTCCTGAGAATGTTCTCCTTTGGTGGAGATACCTAGTAACTATGAACCTGTTATCAGTTTGCCATCCATTCCCTATTGAAATATTAATGGCTTATCATTTTTTTAATGTAACATAGGCAATTTATTCTTCAAGGGCAGCACAGGCACTTTACTTGTAGATGAAACATTGAACTAGAAAGTTGTTTGCTAGCAGCAACCTCATTAGTTACAGATCTCTTTAATGTGGAATTATTTAGATGACTTTTACTTCTGAAGAGATTGCGGATATTTACTGATACTGGTGGATTTTAGAAGTTTGAGTAGGTTTTTATGATGGAAATATTCTGATTGGGCAGTTTTGTCATTATTAGCTCATGCATTTTGTTTCATTGCTTACCTGAAAAAATATTCAAAACAATAAATTTAAAACACGTTCTAACAAGTGTGCTGTATTATACAATGAATATAATTTAATACAGTCAGGAAGGTGTATCAAAGAACACATGTATGTTTTGTGTGCAAGGGGACTATGATTTGAAAACAGTCTGAAGGTAACCTTTATCCACCACTGTCTAGATACATTTTCTTTGAATGTGGGTTTCAATGCTGTTTTAAGGAATGTGAGTTTCAAGGGCAGAGAAATTTTAATGCTAAGTCTATTTTCATTGTGAGACTATATTGCTATGTTTAGCAGATGTCTATTAGTGTTTGTGCTATAACATGTAAAATAAAAGTTTTAAATGAAATCCAAATAATCATTGCAGAAGTAAAGCATTATGCACATTACAGTGTTTATGCAAAATGGAGTGAAATAGTCAAGTAATGGGACATTGGAATGGCTGCAGGGGGACTCTGGGGCCATATTTTGGTTGTTCTTCAGTTTGCGTTTGAAGTTGGTATCCCACAGTTCCATTGGAGTGAGTACATAATTATGCATTTAATTTTTATGTTAATTAGCATATGGATTTGTACCTATTTTTCATTGGCCTTTGTCCAGATTTTTGATGTTTCCAGGTTGAGTGGTATGTGACCAGATCTGCAGAAACTTCAACTTCTAAAAGTAATATCTGCTCTGTCAATTGCCACAAAGGAATGATCTTCATCACCATTAGTCTTATTAATCCCACTGTTTTCATTACTTATTAAATTCTCATCCAGCTGGCTTTGTACTTCTACAGCTGATGCATCTAGTCAAAATCTGTCTCTCTTCTTTTTTCTCACAGTAATGTTCTTCAGTCCTTCCACATTCAAATTTGATTTCTTCCTTTTCACCTGCCCCTTGCATCTTTTTTCTACCTTCTCTTTTGGAAAAATGATGCCTTTTTCTGTAGACTGAAGGTTTTCTGATATAAAAATGTTATCATTCCCTGTAATATGTGTGTTACATAACACAGCAATGTCCTTTTTACTACATATTCTCTTTACTTTACAGACATTAATCAGTGTTTTTTCTTCCTTGTTATTTGTTGTGAACTTCTTCCTTTCTTTCTTTTTTAGTTTCTTTCTAAACACTCCAAATCCTCAGATTTCTGAATACTTGCATCCAGAATTCCAAAGATGTCAGGGGCATTGTTTCATGGTGGTTGAATGATATTTATAGACAATAGACACATCATTTCCTAAATGTGTTTTATTTGCACTTTGTCTAACATTATTTATCTCACTAGTCCAGTCATTAATATATGTAACAACAGTTCTCCAAGCTGTGCCAATTGTACAAGTGCAATCACCATCATTTAAGTCTAGATTTACTTCTAATAATAGTAAGAAAATCATCCAACTTTTGACAAAGAAGACAGATCATCAGTGTTATCAGGTGTTACCTTTAAATATGCAAAACATTTATTACACTGCACAAGATATTTGTGCTTTAGCAGATCATTAATTGCATATTCATTTAAGGAATCCATATTCAGCTTCAAATTAATAAAATATTAGAAAAGAAAAGAATAAAATCAATAACCACAGAATTCAAAGAGAACTTAAATTAACTTCTGTGACATAAATCACACAAGCAATATACAAATAATACTAAAGTAAGTACAATAAAGTTGTTTTGACTGTACAAGTTCTGAAAGTCAGACATAAGCTGTAATTCCTGTATGTCATGTGCAGTAGCTTCTGATCACCATCTCTCACAGTCGTATTTCTTTTTAACAGTAAATATCAATAAATCACAAACCAAGACAAGATTGCTTAGATAAGTTCTGGATTGTCCTCTCTGCAGTCTGTGTTAATTTATAGCTGACTAGACCTCTTGGGAATGCTAAAGCTTACCTGTCCCTATCCCTTTCTAATAACCAACAGTGAAAATTAAAGGTAAAACAACAAAATATAAATCAAAGTAAATCTTCTTGTCTACAAGCTATCTCTTCTTTCCTACAAACAGTGAAAAACAGTGATAAAAAATAAAAAATATAAATTCAAATAAAACTACTCTTACCAGTCAACTCCACAGTAAATCACAAACCAATGTAAGATTGTTTAAATAAGCTCTCGTGGCCTCTTGACACAAGGGGTAAGATCTGGTTCCTCCCTGTTTGTTGATGTACCAAGCCACATCCGCATTGTCTATTTGGATAGAGATCACACCCATGGAAGAGGAGAGTTCTGAAAGGCTTGCAAAGCTAGGAAGACTACTCTCATCTCCAAAATACTGATGTGAAGTCTAACCTCTATTTGAGACCACATGCCCTGGACAGTCCTTCCCAGATAATGCTCCACACCCCAAATAGGAGGTGTCCAAGGTCACTGTGGCCTGTGGGGGCGAGTGAAAGAATGTCCTGATGAAGATATGGAGAACTTGTCTACCACTGTATGTGATCTCTGCAAATGTTTGTGAATATGACTGGATAGGACATTAGCTGTTTCTTAATTGACCATTGGACTGCTTCGGTCCACTGAAGGACTCACATATGAGACCTGGCTGAAGGAACCAATGTAATGGTGGTAGCCATGGAGCCTAAAAGGTGAAGAATTACCCTGGTGGGTGGCTTCTGAAAGTACAAAACTTGTTGTGGTTGTTGGTGGAGGGACGTGAGCCATGTCTGAGGTAGTCTTGCTAGCAGAGATCTTGTGTCTAAAAGTGCCCCAATACATTCAAGAGATTGAACTGGTTGTAGTTTGGATTTTTGTAAGATGATTGTTATTCCCAAGTCATCGCACAGTTGGAGCAAGAAGTCACTGGCTTGAATGAGTATGTCCCTGGAAGGTATGGTGATGAGCCCATCATCCAAATAGGGGAAAACTCTGAACCACTGCAGTCGTAGTTGAGCTGCCACCACTGCCATGTATTTGGTAAATACTCAGGGGGAGTGGAGGCTTTGGTGAATTCAAAGGGCAGACTCCTGAATTGGAAGTGATTGGCTCTTAGCCAGAAGTGGAGATATTTCCTGGATTTCTTGTCCATTTGTATGAGGTAATATGGACCCTGGAGATCTATTAAACACATCCAGTAATTTTCCTCAACAGTGGAAGAGTGGACTGAACCATGACCATCCAGAATTGTCTGTTTCATAAACTTTAAGTAACTTAAGTGCAAAATTGGTCTTAGGTCCCCATTTTTCTTTTGCACTAAAAAAATGCCTTGAGTAAATTGAGGATCCTTTCTGGTCTGGTGGGACCTTTTGGATGACTTGATTGGTTATAAGGTTTTTTATCTGTAAAAACAGCTTATTTTCTTTGTGAGTGTGGAACTTTGGGAATTATTCTTGAATGTAGTGGAGGGGAATGGAAGGTAAGAGGGTAGCTTCTGGAAATGATTCTCATCACCCCCTTGTATTGAGTGATGGATGTTCAGCTCAGTGGATGTAGAGATAAGCGGCTCCTCCAATTGTTTCTGGACAGCGACAGTTGTGCAACCCTTCAGGAGCACTGGAAAGGCTTCTCAGAGAATGGACCACTGAATCCTTGATTTTGCCTCTCGGGTGATATCCATTATGTGAGTTTACCCATCTGCCATGTGCAGCTCATTCTCCAGAAGAGCTGGGTGAAAATTATCTGAGATTTTGAAAACCATACTCTCTTCCCTGCCTTTTGGTTTCTGGAAAAGGTCCTTTGAGGGGTCAAGAATTTGATCCTTACAGAAAACTGAGATTTACTATCACTTCTGGAAATAGTTTCCTTCACTTTCAGACCAATCAAGGTTAATCTGTCATGGGGGCATTGAAGAAGGATATCGTAAAGTGCTCTGCAAAGTCACATAACCATATCCAGGCATAGGTTCATAGGTTCTTTCTCCCATCCAAGCCTTCTGATGGAAATTCCCATTCTGTATGCTGTAGATGCACTTTCTGTAACATTAGAGTTAAGGAGTATAGAGGCATTGGTTAAAGATTGCAGGGTAGCCAGATGAGAATCAATAATCTTTTTCTGATCTGAAGGTCCTTGGAACAGAAATGGATATCTCTTTAACCAAATCTCTCTGAAAATGAGTGAAATGTGCTAGGTAATTAAGCCCTCTCATCAAGAACGTAGATGAGGTATAGACCCACTTCCCAAATCTGTACAAAGCATGTTACTCTCTGCTTGGTGTATGGAGAGAATAGCATTTTTCAGCAAACTTGTTTTTTTGATGACAGCCAGTGCAGTCATGGAATCTACTGCTGGGTCCTTGCTCCAGTATGATCGATCCTTCAGTGCAAGTAAGAACTTATCAGGCTTTTTGGGGATAGGTCCAACTGTGTCAGGTTCCTTCCATACCTGAGATGAGATCAGGTAACCACCCAAAAAGTAGATAGGCCAGAGCCAAAAGCCTTGAGAAAGACTAATTCCTCAGGAGAAGGAGTTTGGGAAGACCAATCTTCTTTCTGTCTAAGAAGTTTGAGAACCTCTCTGAATAAGTGGAGATCTCTGGAGAACCTTTTCCCTCATTGAAATCAGTGTCAGTGGCATGGAATTCCTCAAGACAATCCAAGTGTCTCCTTTTACATTTATATTGTCCCACTCTCCAGGATGAGCAAGGAGAAAATTACAGTCAACTGCCTGTCGGGTGCCAGGATCCGCCACATAATGCATGCACTCAAGTCACTCCACAACAAGTACAAATACAACTCTGTCATTGTCCATGTTGGAGTGAATGACTTGAGATGTACCTCCCTGGACTACATGAAAAGAGGCAGATATGACCCTAGCCCTGAGTAGCATCCTGCCATCGCCCAGAATGATACCACAGTATAAGGACAAAATAATTGACTTCAACAATTGGCTACGCTTCTGTTGTCATTCAGAGGGGATCCAGTATCTGTCTGCTTGGGATGACATGATCGACAAACCACGATGCTTTGCCAGAGATGGTCTGCATCTGTCACCCCTGGGATTCAGGTTACTGGCTAAAGCTCTTGCCACCCCTATAGTGCCTTTTTTAGGCAGGGTTCAATGGACAAAACCACCACCATAACAGATACAAGGGTGCAAAATCTGAAGGTAATGCTACTCAATGCTAGAAGTCTAAACCTCAAAATGCACTCTATCTAGGCACTCCTAAAAATGAGAACATCGATATCTGTGAAGTAACTGAGACCTGGTTCAAGTCTCCTGAGAGCACCCCTGCAATACCAGGCTACAACTCTTACCACACTTTATGGCCACCAAACCAAGACCAAAACACTAAAGGTAGAGCAGTGTCCATATTCACCAAGTATATTCAAATCTCCAGGCTAGTTGCCCAACACAATGCATCTGAAATGCTCCAGCTGCAACTAACACTAGGTAAGACTGCAATCCAAATTGTAGCTTGTTACAGGTCCCCCACCATGCCCCAAGATTCTCACTACACCTTACTAAACATACTGGAAAATATTAAGATACAACCAAACACCCTAATACTGGGTGATTTCAACTACCCTGCCATTAACTGGGAAAACTACTCGGGTACCAACACCTTTTCCCAATGGTTCTTGGAATTCATAAATTCCAACGCCCTGGATCAACTAATCCATTGTCCCACCAGGGGCTCCAATATCCTAGACCTGGTCATTACCAACATGGGAGATAGATGCTCCACACCAGTGGTCACCCCCTCATTGGTCAGGTCTGACCATAAGCAAATCACCCTTGACATCCACATCCCACCCCCCCAGTAAGGTAACCTTTGTAAAAAACTTTGTCAACGCCAACATCATGCTACTTAAGTCAGAAGTGACAAACTTCATGGCATCCATGCAGATAGGAGCTGAAAGTCTGACTGTTGAATCCTACACTAAGGCACTGTGTGAGCACATCCACTCATGCATGAATCGTGCCATCCCAAATAGAACCAAGATGCTCTCCTCCAAAAAAAAGGAAGCCAATCTGGTGGTCCCCCACCATAAACAAACTATACAACAGAAGGAAGAAACTGTTGCAGAAAAGAGGAAAATCCCAGGATGCAAATAACTCCCTTACTAGCCTCAGTAAGAAGCTGAGATCCCTCATAAAATCCTCCAAAGCTAGTTACAAAAATAAAATTGCCAAAGATTCCAAAGACAACCACAAGGCATTCTATAGTTATGTCAAGATGCTTAGATCTGCTCTGAGCTACAAGAGAATGGCATTAAATATACTGATCCCAAGGATATTGCCAATATCCTGGCAGATTGATTTAGTACCAACTTCACCCCCCTCTCACCCCCTAAAGGGCCCATCTCAAAACCAAAAAGATTGTCAAATTCTGGTAATCACAGCCACACAGGTAGAAACCGCATTCTCCAAAGCTAAGAATACAGCATCCATGGGACCAGATGACACCCCAGGCTGTGTACTACATGAACTATAAAATGAACTGTCACCTCACCTAAGTGTCATGTTTAATCATAGTCTCACCTCAGGCTTCATGCCCACTGAGTGGTGCACAACTACAGTTATCCCACTCCACAAGGGGGGATACACCTTGGATCCCGGGAACTACTGTCCCATCAGTCTGATGAGCCTGATCTGCAAGGGCATGGAACACATTATCATGGAACGTATAAACAAAGACACTGGCAACCTTCAATCACTGGACCCCAACCAGTTTGTGTTCATGAAGGGATGATCTTTTCTCCTGAACCTGATTGACTTCTTTGAACCAGTCTCCAAAGCTGTGGACGAGGGTAAGGCGGTCCACACAGCCTATATGGACCTTGCCAAGGCCTTCGACACCACCCCCCGCTCTGGAATCATAGATAAACTTACTAGGCTGAGCATAAATCCCTATGGCCTCAATGGGTTGCCAACAGGCTTACTGACAGAACCCAGACTGTAAAAGTAGCCAACTCCAAATTCATCTCCAGACAAGTCACAAGTAGAGTACCTCAGGGTTCAGTACTGGGACAGCTCTTGTTTGGCATTTACTTCTCTGAAGTACAGGCCAACACTAAGGGACTCTGGCTAACAAAGTTTGCAGATGACTGCAAACTGGGAGCCATTACTGAATCCCCAAATGTGGATATTCTACAAAAGGACCTTACAGAAACAGATGCTTTGTGGCAGAGCCATGGGCTCAAGCTTAATGACAAGAAAAAAGAAGTTATGTTCTTACCATAACGTTCCATGTGGAGTGTTCATCTCACCTTTGTCCTTACACACGGGTTCGGAGCCGATCCTCGGCTCCGAGTTGGCCGCATAGCAAAGCTCTGCGTCTTAGAGAAGCTCGAGACCAGGCTATATCCCACAATCCTCCCTGCCATTACTCAGATCTAGTTTGCAATCAAACCAGACTAACAAGAACCCTGAGGTGCTAAGGCTACATACTGCCACAAAAATTCAGAGACACCATCTCACTGACAAATTAACTAAAGGGTAACGAAATATACCCTATGAGGTAATATATACTAGGAAGAGGTAAAGACATGTGGACCAGACTCTAGTCCTACTCGTTCTTCCAAACATGTGAGGGAGGGAAGGGGGGGAATGTAAGAACAAAGGTGAGATGAACACTCCACATGGAACGTTATGGTAAGAACATAACTTCTTTATGTGAGAGTGTTCAATCTCGCCGTTTGTTCTTATACACGGGTAGTGTCCCTAGCTCCATCACCCTGAGTGACTCATGGAAGAATGTTCCTGAGCACAGTGGAACCAAAAGATGTCCTGTCTTTGGAGGCTTTGTCAACCCTATAATGAGTGATGAAAGTATGTTGTTTAGACCACGTGGCTGCTGCACAAATCGTGTCCAAAGGCAGGCGAGCTGCATGAGCCAAGGAAGTGGAGACGGACCTAGTAGAATGGCCTTTAGGTTTGGTGGGCAAGGCCTGATTTGACTTAGAATACACAAAGGCTATACAATCAGTAAGCCATTTAGAGAGCGTACGTTTTGTAACTGCCATGCCCTTTTTATTGTCTGCAAATGCAACAAAAAGTTGATCTGTTTTTCTGTAGTCTTTAGTCCTGTCCAAATAAAATCTTAGCTGTCTGTGGACATCTAACTTGTGTAGCATATATTCCAACTTGCTGGTATGGTTTTTGAAGAAAGTAGGGAGTTCAATGGACTGATTAGTATTTATGACAGAACATACCTTAGGAAGGAAGGACGGATTTGTTCGTAAAGAGACTCTATCTGGGTGGAAAATTAAGTAAGGCGGTTTAATTGATAGTGCTTGCAGCTCTGACACTCTCCGAGCTGAAGTAACTGCTACAAAAAAAAAGTCTTCCATGACAAAAACTTCAGGAGGCAAGAAGAGGCTGGTTCGAAGGGTGGCAACATTAGTTGTGACAACAACAAATTTAAATTCCATGGGAATAAAGGGTCTCTGACAGGCAGACGAAGATGGAAGGAACCTTTCATAAAAGCCTTACAAAGCCTGTGGGACATAATAGAAAAACCGTCCTCACCAACATGGAAGTTGGATATGGCCGCCAGCTGTACTCTTAGTGTGGAAGTAGAGGCTCCTTCGTGGAAAAGGATGGATAGAAATTCTAGAACTTTATGTAAAGGAGCAACCAAGGGATCCAAGTGTTGACTAAATGCCCAGTACACAAAGCGTTTCCATTTACTCTTGTAGAGTTTTGTGGTGGAAGCCTTATGAGAGGCAACCAAAATGTGTTGAACTGCCGGAAAAAGTAGATCAGACCTGGCTAGGCGGGGAAGTGGAGCAGCCAAGCTGCTAGTTTGAGGGATAGAAGAGACGGGTGAGGGACGCCCGCCGAATGTGTCAGTAGATCTGGTACTGGGTCCAGGATCCACGGTTCCTCTGTTTGATGGGCTCGAAGAAAGGGGAACCATATCTGTCGAGGCCAGAATGGGGCTATGAGTATAATTGTCCTTTCCAGGTTCATGGCTTTCTGAAGAAATTTGGGAATCAAGGGGGTAGGTGGGAATGCATATAGGAGACCCGGGGGCCAATCGTGTATCAGTGCATCCCTGGGGACATCCCTGGAGGGGTAGAAGGGCAAAATAGCTTCTGCATTTGGTATTCATCAGGGAGGCGAATAGATCGCAGCAAGGCTGGCCCCATTTGCAGAAAATTCTTTCTGCCACCTGTAGTTTGAGGGACCACTCGTGAGGTAACAGGATGGCTCTGCTCAACCTGTCCACAATGACATTGGATGACCCCAGGATGTGCGTTGCTATCAGAAAGCAACCCGTGGACTCTGCCCATTGCCAAATTCTCATGGCCTCCCTGCATAATGGGTAAGATCTGGTTCCCCCTTGTTTGTTTATGTACCAGACTACAGACATGTTGTCTGTCTGAACTGCTACTGTTCCTAGAGGTAGGAGGGTTTGAAAGTGTTGCAACGCCAAGAACACCACCCTCATTTCCAGAATGTTTATGTGCAGGTTGTACTCTATGTTGGACCATTCCCCTTGGACTGTTCTTACCTGAAAAAGTCCCCCCCACCCTATCAGGGAAGCGTCCGTGGTTATAGTGGCCGTCGGATTCGGTAGAACAAACCCATAGTGAGATCCTGAGTGGGCACCCACCATGAGAGGTCTCGCTTGCAAGAATCTGTTATCAGAATCTCGTGCATTAGGGGTAACTGCTGGAATGACCACTGTGTGAACAGCAGCCATTGGAGGAGCCTCATGTGCAATCTCCCCATGGGAACCGCAATCAGGGACGCTGTCATGAGTCCCAAAACCTTCAACACCAATTTGGCCGGGGCTTTCCTGCATTGCAGTAGAAGAAGAACCTGTTCCTTGAGGGATGAAGCCCTTACTTGAGGGAGCTTTACCAATGTTAAGCGCGTATCTAGGTCTGTTCCGATGAATGAAATATGCTGTGAGGGCAGTAAGACAGATTTTTCGAAGTTTATGGAAATCCCTAGGTGGGAACAAAGGTTGACTGTATAGTTTCTGGCTTGTATGAGGCAACGCTCGGTGGTGGTGGTGAGGAGCCAGTCGTCCAGATAGGGAAACACCCGGAATCCTAGACGTCTCAAGTGAGACGCTACCACTGCCATGCATTTGGTGAATACCCTGGGGGCTGAGGTGAGCCCAAACGGCAGGGCTCGAAATTGAAAATGACTGGCTCCCAGCCGGAAGCACAGGTGATCTCTGGATGGTCTGGTCATCTTGATGTGGTAGTACGCGTCCTTGAGATCTATCAAGTACATCCAGTCGTCCTTCTGTAAAAATGGAAGGATCGATTGAAGCGTGACCATCCAGAACTTTTCCTTCTTCACGAAGGTATTGAGATTGCTGAGATCCAAAATGGGTCTCCAGTCCCCTGTCTTTTTTGGAACTAAAAAGAACCTTGAGTAAGTTCTGGATCCTTTTTGGTCCGCTGGGACTGGCTGAATGACTCTTTTTTTTGAGCAGCTTTGAAATTTCTATTGCTGCTGGGCCTCGCAGATGGGGTGGCACATTTGGAGACCTTCTTTGTTGGGGTGGAGTTGACATAAAGGGTATTTTGTATCCTCTGGTTACAATGCATTTTACCCAGGAGTCTGAGGTGAGAGTTAGCCAGGCCTGTGGGTATAAAGCCAAGCGACCCCCGACTGCCTCCAGAGTAAGACAGTCAGGGCCCTCATTCAGGAGTGCTGGAAAGGCTTACCAGGGATAGTATCCCTGTCGCCTTGGTTCTGCGGACCCCCTCTGCTGCCGGGGCGGCATCTTCCATGTCCGCCCCCCCTCTGCCTCTAGGGGGGATTCACTCTGTGTGGCCTGGAAAGATCCCTGAGTTCTACGGAACCACATTTTTCCGCCTCGTTGCCCTTTGGGGTATGGTCTAGATGGAACAGAAAAATGGACTCCGACAGCAGACAGAGTCTTTCCTTCCTGCTCACACCAAGTTAATGTCTCTTTCACTTTGGGCCCAAAAAGAGTGGCACCATCAAAGGGGGCATTGGCGAAAGAAGACTTGAAGGCTTCCGCAAAAGAGCACAGCCGCATCCAGGATTGTCTTCATAGAGCAATCGCTGAAGCTGCAGCCCTACTCAACCCTTCAGCCGCATACGAGATGAGCCTCATGGACGAGTTCACTACGGAGGTAAGGGTGTTAAGTTGTGCTGTTACCTTATCTGAAACAGCAGCATCTGTGTTACCCTGGAGGGTATCTCTCAGCTCCTTGATGAGATCCCTCTGTAGTAGTGTAAAATGTGTCAAATAGTTTAGCGAACGCATGGAAAAAGTCACTGAACTAAATACACACTTCCCGTATCTGTCCATAGTCCTAGAATCTTTATTAGGAGGATGAACAGAAGAGGAAGACACCAACATCTCCTTTTTAGTGGCTGCGGCCACCACCATAGCGTCAACCGGGACTCCTTTGGTGAGATAAGTCTTGTCCTGGGGAGCGGTAATAAATTTGCTTGGTTTTCGAGGGACCGGTTCCACTGTGTCCGGTGTCTCCCATGCCCTCCGAGCAATCAAATCCATTAACTCATCAAAAGGCGGAGTAACCCAGGAGGTAGAAGGTTGAGCACCAAATGCCTTCAGCAACACCGACTCATCCTCAGTGGGGGCTAGGGACTGCCAATCACTCCTCTGTTTTAATATCTCCAAGATGTCCACAAATGAGACATCCTCGGAGGGGGATTTTGGGGACCCCTCTGACTCATCCAAGTCAGTGTCAGAAGTTAGATTCCTGTGGGGAATCTAAGTGCCTCCTCTTGCACAATCTTTTCCTCGGAACCTCATCGGAGGGAGATTCCGGTGAGGCCTCCGAGGAACAGGGGGCATCCTCTGGGGATTGCTGAAACAATGGTGCTCCACGCTTTGGATGTGTCATGGGAACAGAAACAGAGAGCGGCTCCTTAAGGGAGGGAGAAGACGCGTCCAATGAAGTGGTTGTCTGTGTAGACAAAACCTTCCTCATAAGGTCAAAAACCCCTGAACCTCGGGTCGAGGACTCCCCCGGTTCCAAAGAACATGGAAGAATCCGAGACATGGGGCCCATGGGTCTCGACCCCGAGGATGGAGCTGAGCTGATCTGCGCTGAGGCCCCAAGAGGGAGAGTCGGCACCGAAAGGTCGGTACGACTCTCGGTCCCAGAACCAAGGAGAGATCGTCGACTCCGCGACTCACCTATAGGTTCCAATGGAGTCGAGGTAAATGGTGTCGATCGTGCAATGGACGGTTTCAGCACCGAGGGCTCCACTATCATCAGCTCATCCTCTTCCGACTCCGAAGACTGGTTGGGTCTCGAAGGAGGACCTGTTGAAGATAAGGGAAGGCCTTCTAGTTTCGACACCAATTGGGAGGAAACTGCAATCAATTTGGAAAGGGACGTGTTCTCCATAAGTTTCTGCACGACACGATCCACATCAGTATCGGATAATGGTCTGGAAGATCGGGTCGAAGGGGCCGAAGATGGCACCGACCGAAGGATAGACGGTGGCAGTAGTTCCGATACTGGTTCCAAGACCTGGGGCTCAGTAAGAGATAAACGTTCGACGCTCGGCCCCGAAGTCTGTGGAACCGGCGAACGAACTTTAGAAGATGTACTCGAGCCGATGACATGGGCTCCGACATCTTCGACCCCTTCGAGGACTTAGAAGCCTGGTCAGACTTGTCCAAGGCCTCCTGGAAGGCAGGCTTAAGAAGTCCCCTGTCAATAAGTTTCCTGCGTCTATCTGTCATGACCCTCCCACTGAAGGAATGGCAAATAGAGCAATCCTCTTGCAAGTGGAGAGGGCCAAGACAGTAGACGCAGGAAGTGTGGTTGTCAGTGATGGACATTTTCTGTCCACACTGACACCTTTTAAAACCAGACTTGGCTTTTTCAGACATAACAGTAAACTGTAAAGAAGAGAGAATTTAAAGTTTAATAATTTTAAGTTTAAAGAGAATTTACAGTTAAAGCTATAGGTTAAAGAAAGGGTAGGCCCCAAAAGGGAAACCTATAAAAAACTAACTACAATATACACACACACACACACTATAGTATAGAAAATAAAATATCAAAAAACTATAGGAGTATAAGAACTTTTGTAACAAAAAAAAGACTATCTTATCTGTCTAACAACAATTTCTCTGGTCCGAGCTCTCTGAGCGATGTGACCCGTTGCAGCGGCAAACTAGATCTGAGTAATGGCAGGGAGGATTGTGGGATATAGCCTGGTCTCGAGCTTCTCTAAGATGCAGAGCTTTGCTATGCGGCCGACTCGGAGCCGAGGATCGGCTCCGAACCCGTGTGTAAGAACAAACGGCGAGATTGAACACTCTCACATTGTATAGTTATCCCCTTTGGGAAAAAACATGTACCCATGAATTACCACATAGGTGGCAGTACACTAAAAACCGAAAGTGTAAAGAGAGACTTAGGGACACAGGTAGACAGTGGTCTTACCTTCGATAACCACATTGCCACAACAGTCAGGAAATCCTTCTATGTGGCACACCTCATCACTAAGGGCTTTTCATCCAGAAAAAAGGAGGTCATTGTCCCACTGTACTCATCCCTCATTAGACCCATTATAGAGTACAACGCCCCATTTTGTATGTACCTCACAAGACATCTGCAACAGCTGGAAAGGCTGCAGAAATACCTCACTAAACAAATCACAGGCCTAAAGCAGATGTCCTATGCTGACCATCTAAAAAGACTCCAGCTGTACTCTGTGGCATATCGTCTACTCGGAGGCAATATCTGCTTAACATACAAGGCCATGTCAAATCCTGAGCTGTTGGACATGCTCCACTTAAAGAAATCCCAATTCCTCAAAGCCACATGCTCCAGGGATCTAAACCTTGTCATCACAATGAACAAAACATACTGGAGGAATAGGTTCCTGACCCAGAGACTCCCCATACTCTGGAATAGACTGACCATACATGTCAAGCAGAGCACCTTCCTAACCCTCTTCAAAAGGAACCTTGACAACTGGATGGGAGATAGGAAATTCACCCCGGGGATCACAGGGGTCCAGGGAAGTAAA